>NC_132901.1:13659958-13912458 GCF_030463535.1 Salminus brasiliensis | reverse complement strand
AATACATACTGTCGCTAATGCAATAAATGTCCTTGGATAGCTCGGATAGCTTGGATAAATACTGAAAGAATAGCCTCCCTCTCCCCCCATCACAACAGCATTAATTATTACTGAGGTATGGGGGAGAGGGAGGGCCATCTTACCTACCTAGAGAGAATAAGGCCAGTCAGGCTCTCCTGGACTCTCACTATCACTGGGGAGTAACCTAGATATCTCCCAATAATAAATTATATTTACCATAAAATGGCTTGTTTATCTGTTTAGAGTTGTCAGATATATTTGTTATACATCCACATTTCTTGAATATGTATTAATTCTATTAAGCATATACTTTCCTTCCTTTTTTTCAAACTATCAACTGTTTATTTTAAAAAGAAATATCCCAGATGTTCAGTGTGGTCTCAGATTTTTGGATTCTTGGCCATATGTCTTTCACTGACGCCTAGCAACTGTTTTTAATGTGTTTGCAGGCAGGCATCCCCTGCATTCATCTCTAAAAAAAACTGACTGGATGTTTTAGTAAGACAATACAAGATGCCACACTGCTTGTCAAATGATTGAGTGGTTTGAGGAGAAAGAAATTGATGGGATAATGCAGCCACAAGAAACACCAGATTGAGAATTTGCTGAATGTTGTCTAAAAATATACAAAGAAGATGTGGATAGAAGTTACGTATGCACAGTGATTACGTCCTGCAAGGCTAAATGAACTGTTAAGACTGGATACCTTAAAGTAGTGTGCATGGAAATAGAAAAGTTTTGCTTGTTACTAAAACAAAAATGTCTTTACACTCCTAAAAAGAATGTTTTTCTTTATTCTGGAAAGAACCGTGTTTGTGAAAGAGATGTGAATTTTACCTTTAAACTTTTATAAAGGTTCTTTACACACATCTCTTTTACAAAAATGGTTCTTCATGGAATAGAAAATGTTTTTCATTGCTCAAAGGACCTTTTGTTGCAACTTCATTTTTAAGAGTATAGTGGCAGATTCTGATGTTTCTGATAGAGCATCAACAATGCAGTGTGAAGAACCTTTAAATGGACTTCATTAAACCTTTAGAAGGTTCTTCACACATACATCCCATTTCAAAGATGGTTCTTAATGGAACAGAAAAGGATTTGTGGTATATTTATTGACTATGCAGATGTTCATAGGCCTGAAGGAATGGTATGGAGTTGAGGAATGATATGGTGAGGCCCATGGGGTAGATTTGGAAAGGAGAGTGGGCTCCATTTCCTGACCAAATGTGAGAACCTGTACATAAACTGAGTGAACATAAGCTGTTGTTTAGGTGGAACATACTTTTGGGTGTATGTAACTGAGATGTTAAGGTGGTCCAGATGTCTGTAGTATGTGGACCATGTATGTAATGGTGGGGGCTAATGAGTGTTCCTTATGCATGATATGCAAACATCCTGCATATGGGAACAGTCCAACAGCATATGACGTATAGTAGGGTATAAAAACACAAGGTATTCCTATGTCGGGGAGAAAGAGAAGAGGGGCACCCAGAATTGTCGGACTCTCTCCACACTGTACTTTTGATTGAAATAAAATGTTTCATTGTTACAACTGAAAGACGGTGGTCACAAGTCTCCTTTTAAACAAGTCCTCCTCCGGAGAAAGACGAACCACGACAGGTTTCTCTGTGACATCCCTCAAAGATCCCTTCGTAGCACCTTTGTTTTTAAGAGTATACTGGTGGGTCACCACTGTGGCGCTGTCATATGGTTGCACTGGACTGTAGCTAAATGCTGAATGATATGATGAGGTTTAATGAAATATTTAGCTCACTGTTCCTCACTCAGTGGAGGCTAACCCAGAGGGAGAGGGTAACCATTTGATTCCACTGCAGGAATAAAATAGTTTGTCTGTTTTTACCAATACTTTTACTAAAAAGTGTCATGCCTGGTTTACACAACACACTGTTATAGTACTGGACACTTGCACCATATTGGGACTTGTATGTCTTAACAGTCTATGGGACCTCTGCCCTCCACTTAGCAGAGCTTCCCTGCTCTCAACACTCCTCAAGCAACTAATGAACTAATTAACACACCCTTCCCAGGGTTGGACTGAGTGTGAAAGAGCAGGGAAAACACTACAGCTTGCAAGGAAGTGGTACCTCAGGACCCAAGACTCTGGGACTGATTAATTTAATATTTGCTGTCCTGCTGTTGGGTTTGGACATCTTTTACGCACTCTTATAACTTAATAATAACTCATCATTTTGTACTGTTATCCATGTACATACTGATGAATAAACCGTAGAATGTGGACCTGGACCTAATTTACCCTAAACCTAAAGTTTTTGGTTGACTGGTCAAATTAACCAAACGGTAAAAATCTATAATGCTTACTAGAAATTAGACATGTTGTAGACGGAGGATATAATATGTATTACATGCTAAAATGGTCTCAACGATTTAGATTATTTTTCAGGATCAAGCTAAATTAAGGCTAGCGCTAGAGATTGGCATTTTAGCCAAATTTGACGTTCAGTAATATGCAAATAATAGCCTTATATTCCAATATTACCTCTCTCAAGCACTAGTTGAATATTAGCAGCGCCCCTTGTGGTGACTGGCCAGGCTGACTGTTACACAGTGTCCTACAGAAGGGCCAGTCAAACCCAGATACACACCACAAACAGCCAAAGTAGATGCCATGTGACTTGACAAGTACACAGAGAGGACACATCAAAAGATAATAAGCTAAATGCTAGGTGTGCTTTTTCTAGCCTAGTCACATCATAACTTAACAGCTTTTAGCTAAAAATCAACACGTTTGTGAAGGTAAATTACTAACCTGCCAAACCCGCACTATTCAGATAAGTATATAATGTATATGTACCGAATAGTATTATTGTGTAGCAAGCAATTTGGACGCCACTGTTCTCTTTGCTCTAAAACAATGCAAAGAAAAAGCAGCTAACTGATGAGTTGAACCTAGTGTGTTTGGGCAGGAAAATCACTGAACTGTGTGGAATCCAGCTGAGAAGCAGGGAATCACACAGAGCCTCAGATAACTGTAGCTCGTTTTCCACTTTAGTTGGACTGATTTACTGGAAGTAAATCTTTGAAAACTTTGAACATAATTTAGTGATTTCAACTAAGTTCAGTGGTATAGGCATTGCTGTTAGTATGTTGTACTGACCCATGCTTTTTATACTTATATAGTTTACTTACAAATGAGTTTAAATAATTAGTAATTGAAAAACACCTGAACAGGTGTTTGCTGTAACAGGTGTCTTTGTCTTGCCTTTGTGTTTTCCCTTCCTGGTCTGCACTTCAGCACATGGCTCTGTTCATGCTCTAGCCCCACCTTATCATTAGTGTTCCCACCTGTGTCTCCTTTGTAGCCCTGCCCTCTCGTTATCTTGCCCAGGTGTTCCTGTCTGTGTCTTGTTCTCTTAAACCCCTGTGTTTGCTCTGTTGATTGTCTCTATTGGCTCTCTGTGTTTTGTTAGTTTGGGGTTTGTTTCTTTCTGTTTGTATTATGGATATTTCTGTACTTCTGAATTCTCTGACCTTTGTCAGGAAGGATTCGCTCGCACTCGCATCCTGCCTCAACCTGCCTCAATTTGTTTTAGATGACTTACTACAGACTACTCAGAATTACTATTTTAAGTCAACTGTGCGTACATTCCCAATAACGTATTAATGTTGGGCTAAGTAATGTGACATTTCCTTCAACTTAGAATTTGTAAGTCATATTTACTTAGTGTTACATGTGTAACTTACATTCTTCACACATCCATGGCACTGTAAAATCTGATCGATGGCAAAGTAAACACAAAACTCCATCAGTTTGGAGCTGGATAGTTGATAATGATCTGAAAATGATATCTATCAACATTACTTGTTCTTAGCTCTTTAAAATGGATATCAGTATTTATGATAACATTTACGGTCTGGCCTTAAAGTGGCCGTCAGTTAATGTAAAGCATTTACAAAAAAACAGTGTGAGGTGGTCCTGACAGCTGGATGAGTACCTACACAACACTGATAAACACTCTAAGTTGTCAATTTGCTGTTGGTATTCATCGCGATTTACGTATCGCCTCTGAGTAGTTCTTTATACACTGCCAGTGAATAAATCACAGGACTTGATCCACAATAATCCTGATTTCAAGGGCTCTCTCCCCCCCTCACCCCCCCCCCCCCCTAGATGTGTGCTCAGAGAAGAGGGGGGGATGGGGACGAGCGAATGGTGTAGCACCCCGCTCGCACTGTGAGGATGACTTAGTCTCTCTCACCTTCACATTGACACCTCATCTGTTATCATTAGGCACAGAGTCAAACAACTTTCTCGAGACGCAGGGTATGAGAGAGAGAGTGTGTGTGTGAGAAAGTGAGAACGAGAGTGAGAAAAGAAGGTATCAGAATATCTAAGCGTGTGTGTGTGTGTGGGAGTGTTTGTTTTCATACATTCTGGAACAAAGCTGTTCTGACATTGTAGGAAGCCAGAGCAAAAACCTGTAATGTGAAAATTAAAGTATTTTATGACATATAAGGATTCAAATACAATACATATGGGACATATTATTATTATTATTATAAATAGGTCATTATGTATATAATACATTTTGTAATACATTACTATTTGTGATATATATTTGCAATACATATAGGCCATTTTTAAAAAGTAATTGCATATAATATGTATAGGACATATTATTACACATATGAGTAATCACACACATATGGAACATTGGATATAGATAATAAATATATAATACATAAAAGCTGTTAGTATTTCATATACTAATGTATAGACTAATGTAAGTACTTACATAAACAATGTATATTAGACTTACATTAGATTTATGTAATTAGGTATAAGTAATGTCCCAGTAGTAATATATAAGTGTTTGTATACAAAATACATATGGGAAATACTGTTTTATATATAGGTAATGTTATAAACCTTTGGGCCAATATTATTACATACAATTACATTTACAATACATGTGCAGCATATTATTATATATAGGTAATTACATGCATACACACATATATGTTTATCATATACAAATACTAACATTTATAATATATATGAAATATTTTATTGTTAGATAAGTACATATATAATGCATATAGGACATTATTATCACATATAATATATTTTTGGTTTTGGTTAACATATATGTTTTATGTGTATTTTTATTACACATAGGTATTTCCATGTGTATAATACATATTCAATACAAAACATAAGGGATATATGATTAGAAATTAGTTCTTAGTTACAAATAATTAGTATGGTACACATGGATGGTACTACGTCCTGACATCGTATATAAACAAGCATGCGTGTGTGTGCGTTTGAGCATATGTGGTGTGACATCTTAGAGATATCTCTCTGTGTCAGTGATGGACACAGCTGGGTCACATTTATGACCTGCTTTGGTGGCATGCACACACACTGACACACATAGCAGAATTTAGGGGTCAGCGTGTTGACTCGACGTGACCTCTGAACTGTCCAGCAGTTTGAAATCTGCTGAGTATGAAACACAAATTTGCAGCAATCTGGCCAAATCTTATATAGAGAGACTTTATGTGGTATAACAAATAATACAGTATATTTTTAGCAATGCTAATTTACACTGAATTATTAACTGAATCAATAGCTGCGTCTGAGCTCTGTTCACTGTGTAGTGCGCTATATTTGGTGAATGTCACATTTTGTAGTAGTGTGTGAAACGTTATCCTCTTACCATTCCCAAAATGCGCTGGCCCTATCATAAGGAGTATCATGAGGTTGATCCCACATGATTCCGGTCCAAGTAGTTGTGAGTCCAAGAGAACGCTCTGATGTAACAGCAGACGTAACAGAATTGGAAGTTAGCGTTTTTGTCTAAGCATGTTTATCTGTCCAGTGATGCAGCGTTGGCGGCTTTTTTTTTTTTTGGAAACAGTACTGATCAAATGCATGCCAAATACAGTGTCAGCCTCATGTTAGCAGTTGTATTAAAGGTGTTGCAAGTTGGAGTATTGTAATGTGAATATTGAACTATCAGTATTTTGTACACCACACTGTATAACGCAAATGCATAACTCCTACAGTTTAAAACAATGGTGTAAAATTATATTAAAATATCGAAATATTGTGATATTATGTTGCAATACTGTGTTGAAAACTGTGTTGACTGTGTTGATTTGTGGCAAACAGTGGTTCATTTTATGTTGTGTTTCAAATCTGACTAATAGATTGTACGCTGTCTTCAGATGCCGCCGTTCTGATAATTTTATTTTACCTGGATTTTATGCATATGAAATATACATACATACATACAACTTCAATGTCAGGGCTCCATTTAGACCATAAGGGGTTGGATTCCAGCACAGTTTGTCATTTTCCCTGCTTAAACATACCAACTAAACCTAGCAATTAGTGACCAATGATCATGCCGTGCTGGACACTGGCCCCTCAGGGCTGTATAAACCAGTGTAACATGTACAAAATCCTGCCCTTGAAACAGGCAGTGTTTTACAGAGCAGTTTGGGGACCGTTAAGAGACTGTTTTATGTAAATACGTCCGAATCAGAATTGCTTTATTGGCCAACTACAGTTACTTTTATGAGACATTAGTCTTGGTGGAATTGGTGAGTACATAAATGGACAACATTTGGAGGTTGTATACATCATTTAATACAATCTGTTCTCTAAATTGTTAAAAAAAAGAATTCGTGTGAAGTTACTAATTTGGAGATCCAAGGTATTTAGTTCTGGTGTTCTGTTACGTTGTGCTACCCATCGATATGTGCTACTGAGTTTTTTTTACAATTTTACTATTACTGTGTTTTTTATGGTAATTCTGTTTTCTTTAATGTGCATTGCACAATCTGAGCTGGCTGTTATTATTTGCCTTAGTGTTCTAAAAGTACACAAAAATAAACTTAAAATAAAAAGAAACAATTTCTTATCACTTAAATTGCCTTTATTTTTATCCTGATACAGTCATTTAGGCTATCCAAATATCCTACATATACTGCTGCTGGGAGCATTTTCTGATATGGTGCTTTTAGCTGAAAATACCCTACTGTATTTAGGCAGCTTTACCTGTAAAGACACACTATAGTAGCACACTTTGACAGGGTTGGCACAACTCGACACAGCACCGGCAGCAATAAAATATTTACCAAATAATCCCAAAGCTTGTTATACAGCTACACATTATATACAGAAAGTAAACTGGAAATGTAGAATATATACCCAGATGAATGATGCAGATACTGCAAGATATACCTGCTTATGTTCGGCATGCAAATAGTATAACAAGGCCAGTGGTGCAGCAGAAAGAAATCCCACTCCCACTTCTTCAGCCCTGGTTTGCTTTGTAGGGGCAGTGGTGGATCAGTAATTAGAGCACTGGGTGATTGATCACAGCTACCTGGTTACCCAGGTCTGGTAAGCTGGCACTGACAAAACAGTGTAGTGTGTGAAAAGGAATGTTCAAATTAGGACGTGTCAAACATTTTAGATTTTAGATTTAGATTTAAAGATGCTTGCTGGGCCCCAACGGATAGAGAATTGACTGCAGATTTTCTTCTTTGAAAAGCCTAAGTCTGTGTGTTGCGTCATGAAAAGCATGTGCGAATCGGGAGCAGTTCTGGTGCTTATCATAGATGAAGGCTCTTTAAACTGCATACAGCTCAGGACACACCGAGGAACATAGGAACTGGGGGCTACCCAGTATTTTTCACGCATATGTAAACTGATCAGCCATAACATTAACCCAAACTTTGCAGCCTAAAACAAGCTCTGATCCCTCAAAGCATGAACTCCACAATACCTCTGAAGATGCCCTGTCCTGGTGTCCTGTCATCTAGAAAAGTCATCTAGATCCTTATGCTCAAAGTATCAATTTTATGAACTGACTGTTTACTTGCTACCTAATGTATCCAATACCAATAATTTATCACCAGTGATTTTAATGTTGTGGCTGATCGGTGTTTGCCTATGCTGACTATGTCTATGTCAGTACTTTTGGGATGAGGTGGGGTAGTGACCATCCAGCATCCTGACCTCAATTAAACACTTCCTCAAATCCTCACGGCAACACTCAGAAATCTAGTAGGAAGCCTTTCTTGGACAGTTACTGTCTAAGAAACTAAGAATGAGTAGGGGTCCCAATACTTTTGTCCATATTATAGTCTTTATATCTCAAGAGGCTTGTATGTGCTCATTCACTTTTCCCTCTAAACTTATTGTGGAGATTTTATGATATATTACATTTTTTAGTCTTTTTGAGTCTGGGTTACACTTTATTGAAGGATAGCCTTCTCAAGGCCGACTGACATTAGCCTGTTTATGATGACTGGCGTAACCCTTCATCAACCTTTCCAAAGGCTTTATTCTAATACGCGTTAACTGCTCGAACACTTTCGGAGGTAAAATGACACTGAAAACTGACAAAAGCTGAAAACCTGTATAAATGTTAATGCCGTTTTACGTCAGTTGTCATGGAGGGATCATTTAGGTGTCATGTAGCCGTTAAACTTTACTCTTTACACTATGAATGCTACAAAGACCTTATGCCACAGAAATGGAACATTCAAACAAGAGGGAAAAATGGTCCTAACCTTGTCGTATGTTCATGTAAAATGTCCTAAAATTGCATTTTCGAGAGGTGTAAGAAGGTAAAAACCTGAAGAAATGAAGCTACAGGGTTTTTTTTTGCTAAGACAGTGGAAGCTGGTAACAGCGCTATGTTGTGCTGACTTGATGTGGCGCTAACCTCTCTGTCTCTTTCTCTCTTTTCAGACCGACTCTGCGGAAGAACGGAGAGGTGAGTGAAAAGACTGGTGTTTTGTGTGTGTTTTTTTTGTAACGGTGTGAGTGGGGGGAACATGAACAAGGAGTGGGAACTTTCAGGGGTGTGAAACATGAAGGTGGTGAGCAAAGCACGATGCACGCAGAGGTGATAAATCAATCTGTTTGTTTCATCTCCGCAAAAGCAGAGTCAGAATTGAGGATGTTATTTTTGAGCGCACCTGAAAGAATATGCTCCTCGCTGGTAGAAAGGAACTGATAGTATAACGTTCCTCTCCTTCTCCCTCAGCCCTGTTCGTCTCGGCCTGTCTAATGGGTGTGTGTGTAGTGGTCTTGCTCTGTTTAGATGTTTTAATATATCTCTCAGACTGAGCTGGAGGGGGCTGATGTCCACTGTGATCAATGAAACCCTCCATTCAATGAAATCTTAGTCACACACGCACACACATACACAGATGTCTAACTGTTTTCTGTCCTTTAGAATCCCACTGTCTCAAGCGAGGACACGTGGATCATTTGCATAAAGGACATTTCCAAAAACAGCCAGACTCTCTCTTTGTATAATGGCTTAAATAATGGCCTTAAAGTAGGGTGACCATATTTTTATTTTCAAAAAAGAGGACACCTGGGACACATTGGTCTCTATCATGGTTAGGATGTTGTGGCTGGAGAGCTTCAAGGAGGCATAAGTTGTAGGACCTCTAAAACCATGCAGCTGTGTTAATGAACATTTAACAGCACTAAGAAATAGCCTTAAAGGCACTGTATCCGATTCTGGTGAACCAAACAAACACACCCCTCCCTTCAGCGCTCCTTCAGAAGCTCCGCCTCTAAATTCATGCATTTTTTTGTGGCCATAAAAAATGAGCAGAGCATCATCGTCCCTTTTCATTCCTTTCAACATTTGGAGACCCCCCCCACCGTCCAAATGTCTCACCAGTCATTACGCCTGGCTTCACCCTTGCCTTTTTGTTCAGCTTTTGTTCGTGATCCGTTTTTGGCTGTTTTTAGGCCGTCTCTCCTTGACAATGCATGTACACAATTAAAAGTATAAGATCCTTAAGGAATATTTAGAGGCTCTTCAGTTTGAAACTATGGAGGAACCTTCAAGGAAACCTTTTTTTTAACTTAAAGGTTCCTCAAAGCACCTTAAGAGGTTGAAGACCCTCCAAAAGGTCTTCAATGATCTTGTACTTTTAACAGTGTTCAACACGCGTTTAATCAGCTGTTGCTGATTGGCTGGAATAGTGTTGGCCTGAGCCACTTTGTTGGGTTTCCCATTTACAGAGCCAGGGCTGAGTATGAACACAAAACACAAGAAGTGAATGGGATTAAAATCATATACAGCACCTTTAATAGTCGACATTGCTCAATTCCTTTCATTTCAGTGTATGTTTCTTAAAATAAGGAAAAAAGCAAGAGCAGCATTATTCAGAATCACAATTTGCAGTGTGCTTGCTTTTTTACTTGGGTTTCATCTTTAGCTTGTAAGGTAGGCTGTTTTTTTTAAATATACTTTTAGCTAGATTCTGCTAACGCTCTTGTCTTAAGGTTAACATAGAAGCTTGGTGCTAATTAGTTGATTGAGGTGCTGATTCAGGTGTAGTTTCAGATCAGCTAAAAGTGTGAACTGCAGAGGAGGAGCCAAGTGCCTCCAATCATGATAAATTAGGTGTGTAGCCACTCAGAAATCAGTGTGCTTGCTTTTTTACTTGGGTTTCATCTTTAGCTTGTAAGGTAGGCTGGTTTTTAAATATACTTTTAGCTAGATTCTGCTAATACTCTTGTCTTGGGGCAGAGTCGCTTGCTGTCTTCAAATGCAGACTGAAGATCCATCTCTTCAGCAAATAGCAGAGTGGTCTCCTTACTGACTAGTGTTAAGTAATGTCTAACTTTAGAGGTTTTTTTAAATTATTAGTCTATTCAAACTAGCTGAGATTTTCTTGGGTAAATAGCAAAGCACATTTGTACATTGCTGTGGATAAGAGCATCTGCTAAATGCCTTAAATGTAAATGTAAATGTAAGTTTCTTGCTCATGGGCTCCCCCTACATTCAGGAAGTGTAAGTCATGCTTTCCACGTATTTTTGAACAAGTCGAGAGATACAGAACAGTCACTGAAAGTAAAAGAAGCATGTGGGCTGATACTGTAGAGTACAGGACTTGTCTTTTCAATGGATTTGCAGGAATACCCGAGCTAATCTCTCCAATCTAATCTCCATGTGCTGCAACTCTAACATCTTGGTGGATAGCCAAGAATTTCTTTATGTTGTTAAACAGGTTTAAGTAGCAAAAATCTCATATCTTCACAGCCACTTGTGCGCAATATAAAAATGTAAGCAATTCTCTCTTTTTTTAATCATCAGCGTTGTTTTAATATTTTTAATATGTAACAAACATGATCGAACAAAGCCATAAATTCAGCAGCTGTTATTGCGTTTGTGAGACCAACTGCTGCCGCCAACAACATAAATATATTATAAACTGTTTGCTTCAAACATCAGTGGTACTGCTTCATTTCTGTACTTAAAGCAACACTATGTAGCATTTTTACCTTTAAATAACAGCTTCAAAATCATTGTGATGCTTCACTGCCCTGTAATAGGGAGAGTAGTGTCTTCATTGTTGCCACTCCGGGCTTGGAGTGCTTCTGTATGCTTTGGAGTAATCAGTCCACATGCTTCTTACGTTTTCAGCGACGGTTCATTATCTCTCAGCTAGTCCAGAAAAATGTGTTCTTTAGTGGTGGCTCAGAGCGCAAATTACACTTTATGACTGTCATTAGATCCCAGGAGCAAAAAATGGCAATGCCAATGACACTCTAAATGTGAACACAATAGCAGCGTTCCAATGCTTGGGCTGCAACCGATATAGGTAGGACTAACCTATGGAAACCAGTAGCTTACTGGTCACACAAATGGAACAGTCTAACGAGGCAACATGGGGACATCACCATAAAGGTTCTGCCTCTTGCAACTTGAGGCCCCTTGCATTTTAATTTTTTTTTACAAAAATGAATTCTTGTAATTGTAATAAATGAGAAAGAATTATTCTAACTTTTTAAAACGAACCCTTCTACTGTTTTCATGGTGCTTATCCCCCCCTTTGCATCAAACGTGCTCAGAAAACTGACCGTTTCACAGTTGGTTTGGAATGATTTGTCACATTAATACTTCCATTCCATTCCATTACATTCCAGTATTGGAAGCCTTGTGAAAGCTGCAGGAACGTTCCTAAATAAGATAACTTTCTTAAACAAGAAAAGCTGTATACACTACTGTTCCAGAATCTGGAGCACATCTTTTCACATTAATCATTTCTGTTAGTTTGTGTTAGTTAGTTGTAAGCATAAGCATAAATGAAAGCCTGCTGCAGTTTAAGACCAGCTTTTGCTGGTAGCTGGTTTTGTGTGGTCTAAGCTAGTCTTCGATGGTGCAGGTGGTTGAAAAGCTGGCCATCCAGCATCCATCCAGCGTGGGTTTTCTATGTATGGGGGGGAAAGCATTCAAATTGTCATCCGTGGTAATCAACCATACAAAACAGAATAAATAGAGATTAGGTTGACAAAACACAGAAGTATCCCTTTAATACCTAAGGAAGCCAGTCCAAGTAATCAGTAACGTATTGTGTCAGCGTGATGGTAAGTCAGAAGCACCTGTACAGAAGTAAATGAGTCATTTAAATAGATTTCCGTATTCAGTCCTTTTCTAAGAATGCAATTTGTATAACTTCCTGTCCAGCCTAAAGCTAATTGATTCATTTACATCTACCCGAATAACCAGGAATAATGACCTGGGTTACAAACTGGAACTCAAAGTAAGTCTCGGTAATTAACTGATACCTTGCAAATGCCAAATGCCAACTGATACCAATGCAAATAAAAGTAGTCCAACCTTAGTATGACAAACAATAGTGTTATTATTCTGCTCCATGTCCTTTGTTTTTCGGACCACAGTTTAAAGTCTTCTAGGTCTGTTTACACTACTGATGCTCAGCCGATCTTTGTGTATTTTCCCGATTGGTACAGCCAGTTCCAGTTCCGTCTCATTCTGCTAATTCAGTACATTTCTCACACTCGATTTGGCCATGTCTTTGTGTATCTGCAATCTTTCTCTCACACATTTCGTTGCCAAGAGATAATATTATATTTTGAGAGATAAATTTTACCCTGTGTTTTCTGAAGCAATATCTTTGCAAATATGAATGAAGTGTTGGGTCAGGTGTGGTACTGAGAGGGGGCACTTCAGGTGTAGCATCAGGGAGGGATCTCTGGTTTCTACATGATGTGTAAGTGCTTTGAAATCTGAGTCCTTATTTCTAGTAAAATGGAGAGTTAGGGGACATCTTTCAAGCTGTTGTTCAGTTACTGACCTTTGAATATGATATAACACAATTTCTGAGATGATGTGGGAAGGGAGAGGTGAGTGCAAAGACTACAGCCTGCTTTTAAGAGATGTCCTTTCAGCCTGTCAAGCCATATAGCTAAACAGCACACACTAGTGGCTGTCCGAGGTAACTACAGCTTCCTGACAACATCTTCCCAGCTCTGCGTAAAGCCAGAATCCACTCCAACATAAATCCTCCTCATTCCACTAAATCTCTCTCTCTCTCTCTCTCTCTCTCTCTCTCTCTCTCTCTCTCTCTCTTTGTCTCTTGCTCAGGCACACACACAGATACACACACACACACACACACACACACACACTTCATCTTACTAGAATTAGGAATACCCAGAAGTGACTAGCATCAATCATTGCGACAAAACCCTGAGCTTGTCCATTTCGCCCGTCTCCGTCCAAACCTCCTGAGATTGAACACAAAAAAACACCCCTGCTGCACAACAGCCCGGATAACACTGATGATACGGTCCGGGCTTAGATATAACAAAAAACAGACACGCAAATCCAAACACAGTGTGTTGTGGATCAAGAATAGAGCCAGTCACACTCACAACATGTCAGGACATGATCCCTGCTGAACCATACAACCTGTTCTTGCTCGGTTCGAGCTTACCTCACTCACCCCCTGACAAATAGATACTTTCCCTGTTTTCTGACAGCAAAACAGGGCCACAAACCAAGCCTATGTACACAATAGCTTTATAGTGACTAGCTTTTGCTGGTTGCTGATTTCAGATGGTCTAAGCTGGATCTTTGATGGTCAGGGTGATTGAAAACTGGCCATCCAGATGACAACATGCCCTATGCTGGTCAAGAGCTAAGATGGTCAACGAGCTTAATCAGCTTGACTAGTTTAAGATGGATATTGTATTTTTTTTTCCTGCAATTAGCTTTCCATAGGATTTTTTTTTTGTCAAGTTTTCAAATTGTGAGTTTTAAAATGTAACCTTTTATGGATATTATTTTTATTGTAACTTAATTCAGTTATTTTCAGAATAGTGTGCACCTCTGTTCCTCATCATAGTCTCTAAAAATATATATAAAACATAAAATATATAAAGTCAAGTCAAGTCAGATTTATTTGTATAGCGCTTTTTACAATTGTTGTCGTCACAAAGCAGCTTTACATAAATAGTAATTAATAAAAGACAGAGACAAAGAAGAAAGAAGAAATAACGTAAGACATGAAGGATTAAAGACCCCCAGTGAGCAAGCCAACCGTGACAGTGGCAAGGAAAAACTCCCTCAGAGCTGGAGGAAGAAACCTTGGGAGGAACTAAGACTCACAAGGGGGACCCAACCCGTCCTTCTCTGTTTAGAACTATTTAAACATTAATGATAAAAATTACCAAAACTAGATACAACAGATAGTTAATAGTAGTGATATTAATAGTGGCAGATAGTTACGAGTCCAAGTGGTAATAAAATATAACAAATATAAAATATAGATATACAGTGCCTTTCAATAAAATTGAACTACGTCAACTAAGTAAAATGAATTATTTTTCAGAAGATTTTAAAGTAACAGTTCTTCATGGAAAAACACTGAATGCACACATATTTAGTACCATTTTGCTGCAAAAGCAACTTAAAGTTTGTTACAGTAAGATTCTACCTGCTTTGCTCACTGTTTGGGCGGAATTTTCCCCCACTCTTACAGTCTGATTTGCTCCATGTTGTTCTGGTTGGCTTGATCATGTTTGTAGACTACATGATGCTTATGTTTTTAAAATCACACAACAGCCACAGATTCTTACTTAGATGGAGGTATGGACTGTGACTTGGCCACTGTAGAACATTCACCCTTTTGTTGTTCAGCCACCCCTGTTCTGATTTGGCCTTGTGCTTGAGATCATTATGCTGAAAGCTGCAGTCTTAAAGTATCTTCCTATATTTGTTCTATCCATCCATCCAGCCATCAGTTTTAACCAGATGTCTTGTCCTCACTATGGAAAAGCATTCCCACAAGACTTTTCTGCCACCCCCGTACTTAGTGTTTGGGGTGGTGTTTGTTATGGAAAGGTCAGTGTTATGTTTTCACCACACAAACCTTGTATTGAATTTACAAAATCCCATTTTAGCTGAAACTCTCTAGACAGACAGGCCAGTTGAATGCAGAGCTCATGATATGGTAGACTGGTGCAACTTTACCTTAGTCTCAGCGACTGAAGTCTGAACACTGTAGCTTCTCAAAAGTGATTGTTGGCCTCTTTGTGTTTTTTCTCCTTCTTGCTGTGATGCTGTGAGTTTTTGCTTGGCCTTGTCTAGACAGTACCTGAGTGGTATGATGCAGATTACATTTCCTCATAATTTACCCAGTAGAGCTCACTGGGAATGCTGGGAATACTGGGAACTCTTGAATAATAATTTAATCAAACTTTATCTCTAATTTCCATATAGTTCTCTTTAGTCTTTGTTTTCACAGCATTACGTCAGATTCACAGTCTGACCTATAGTACTTGAATTAAAGAGCTTTTATACAGAACGGTAAACTTTAATGATTCACAGGTAAAGTTGTGAGTTTCCTCATTAGAGCAACATTACTTGTGTCTTTTTGTCCCAAAAAGTTTCTAATATAAAAAATATAATAAACACCAACATGTAATTTCTAATCCAGATAGGCATGATGACTTTTTAAAGTGGCTGAATACTTTTACCTTCGTGTATAAAAAAATAACATAGTTATAAATCCAGTCAAAGAACCATTTTAGTATTATTTAATACCACTTTTCCTTAGCGTGTAACTGTAAATACTAGGTTACATAAATGAGAGGTTAGGAAATGGTTAGGTTAGTACACTCTCACATTGTACATCACAGAGTATTGTTTATTTGTGCTTATTGTAATGTTTTCACAATCACTGCCTATACTTGCAGCTCTAGTCATCATTCTTACATATTGTTTATATGTCAAATATTTCTTTCAAGCTTCCTATTAATTGTTTAAAACATATGAAGTAGTAGAATTGTAGAAGTATGCGGCCTACTGCAATATTGGTTTTGCACTGATACATTATAAAAAATCAGTGATTTTAAATGTAATACATAAGGAATACACATATGGATTGCTGTTCTAAATAGAAAAAGACAGGTCAAGCTATCTGAACACTATTCTTCATGTTCTATGTCATATATATTTCCCACTTTACACAAAGAAGAAGATTCTACTTATGCAAATAATGTTATGCTGTGTAATGCAACAGTTTCTTGACTCTTCTATTTTGGCCAAGCTCTTTTAGGATTATATATGCTTTCAAAAATAGGTCCTGTGGTGGTGAACTCAGCCTTTAATCTCCTGTACCTTTTGTTAGGGAACAAAACTGTATCATATTCATTTTCCAATTACTTTTATTACTTTTATTAACTCCATAGAATCCTGTATCTCATGTTTACAATATACTTACCTAAAACACTTTACAGAAACAAAACAAAATCTTGTAATTGTTTGAGTTGTAAAACATTGACTTTAACTTATCTTCTTTTCTAGCAATACAACACCAGCCATTTCTCGATGTGTGTAACATGATCACACAGATTTCATATGATCCTACATTTTTTAAATGACCATTTTCAAAACCCCTTTACCCATAGAACAGGCTGTTTTTGTTGCCATGCCTTTAAGATGGAAATTATGCCTCAATCAAAATGCAGTCCAGGCTGAAACACTACTCAAAATGAACGGGTGGGGCTAAACTGCTGTAGGCTGAATGCAGGAATATGGATTTTAGGAACAATGCATTTAAAGCAGTCGGTATGAACTGGGAAGTAAACAGTATGTTTTTTATTTAAACAAATGAGGACAGTTTTAAATTTTCCATGATATTGCCCTTTATTTATGATTATTAAACAGTTTAATTTCTGCTCAAACATATATACCATAAAACTATTTACCTATAAATGTTGACAAATATCATAAATTGGGATACACATTATAACTTTCGTTTTTAGCACAACTTGATGCAGTTAATAATATCATTTTTACACATACAGATCTTCATTGGTTTCCAGAGATGGCTGAAGTCAAATACTTTAGTAAAAGTACAAATACTCCAGTTTAAGCACGGTTTACATTTTTACTCAAGTAAATGTATAGAAGCACACATTCCTTAATTTATGTAAAGTAAAAAAATATGTTACATTTCCCATTCCATTTTTTTTATATGATGTAGGTTAGAACTGAAAAATCAGACTATTACACAAATGCCATTTTAATCAGTTTTTTTAATGAATGCAGACTAATATAATTAAAATACTAATGTTAATTTTTTTATATTGATCTCAATGATGGTAAATGTGGTAATATTTTGCATTCTCAGCTCTGCTATCCTAAACATGTGATTAAGACTAATTGTCATAGTTTGATGGAGCTTGAAGGCAGAGGTGGACGTAGACGCAAGTTTTTTTTTAAGACTGTATTGAAAATGTATTGTGTAAAATGTAGAAGTAAAAACTTTTATCTGACAGAAACAATCAAAAGTGGTTTACAGATACTTCAGAAATATACAAATGTAGTAAGTATATAAGAGAAGTACTTATACTTTGTTACTTCCCATCTCTGTTGATTTCATTGAATTGAAGATTGCAAGACCCTAAAAATATGTGGACATTTATTTAATACATTTTTTCAATTATGAATCGTTCCACTGCCTAATGACAAGCTGATTTACTGTGATGTAATTGGCTTGTTCAGGTGCTGTTAATGCTCAAAACTGCCCAGTTGGAGAGGTTGTCACTAAGGCACAATCACTTACTCAGCACTTGTGCTACAGAAAAACCACCCCAAAATTGCTTTGTAAAATGCAAAAAATCCAGCTTTGTAAAAATCACCCAGCAAACCCGGGCAACAGGCTCAACCCAACATTTGGGTCAAACCAAAAAAAAAGAAAAAACCTATCAGGGTTACTTCGAATAAAGTTCTAGTTGTGTGATGCTTTGCAGATGTTCTTGTAAGTAATGTGTTACACAAACCAACATTTCTCAAGTGACCAAATGAATGGCTAATAACAGGAGAGAGCATTACTGTTTGATGGTCTGGACTTTCAGTTCATGTTCTGCAGCTCGATGAGAAATCCTGCTTTGTGAAATACCCCCAAAACACTTAAGTACACTTGTCTGCTAAAACGTCAGCCCGAATCTCGCGAGGGTTCACTCTTCTTCCCTCTACAGATTCAGTCCGGCATTAGTCTAATAGTAGGCCATTTCTGTGGACTACTTTTTGGGGCTTAGTTGGCTTGTCCTGATGAGCTACAGGGACAGTAAATGGTGATGGAATCTGGAATAAATGGCATGGAAAGACCAAAACACTAGAATTCGCACAATTATAAAAATAATACTTCAGCTTTTTGCAACCTAAATTGAATCTGCTGCATCTGTAGAGCAAAAGGTAATTACCCGAGGCTATTATTTCTGTGTTTTTTCCCGGTACTTTGAGAAAAACAGAATACCCATTTGAATTGAATCCACTCACAATAAAAGCCATTGGGCAGTTTGTCAATAAATGCAGTGAATTCTGTCAGTAAATGCTCCTTATTAGTTCAGTGAAAGGTATTTATTTGTAAATCTTTAAATCTCCATAACCCATTCTTTCAAAGATGGAAACTACTTTCCCAGAGGCAATAATGTGTAGTAACATGTTCCTAATGTAGTTGCTGTGTGGGTATCAGAAATCCTTGAGAAAGATTAAGTAGTGACTTGCTGGATTGGTCTCCATTTAGAACATTTATACAATCACATATGACTGATATTGTTTGCTGTGTTTAACATTATGAAATAAATATACATACTGTCGCTGTCCGATGAAAAACGTATCTCCAAAAATGTATCTCCAAAATGGTGACTTTTACAGGAGAAGGCCAAAATGGTCTTAACTCGGAATTGAAAGTAAATGTAAATTAAGAGTTTACTCAAGTTAATTTAGAGCATTTCTATTGGTCCATTCATCCAGCAATCTTCACACGGTGTACAGGGCAGCTACAGGGTTCAAACAATGGAGAAACCTAAAAATGGACAAAAATATAGACACATAGTTTTCATTGGACAGCAGCGATATGCAACCGATAGAGATCATCAATGTGGCCTGAGCAAGCATTGCTTTTGACTTGGCCTTAGACTTTCATTAGCAATTGAAGCCTGAGGCAGGTCACTAATTGTAATTAGGGACTATCGGCTGAATCAAATTTCGACCCTATGGTTCGAATTCGACCCTTCCTCTCTAGAGAGGCCGCCCAGGTGCTCGTTCAGTCTCTTGTCACTTCAAGACTTGACTACTGCAACTCTCTTCTGGCTGCTCTCCCTCTGCGCACCATCAGGCCCCTGCAACTTATCCAGAATGCAGCGGCACAGGTCGTCTTTAACGTTTCTAAGTTCAGCCATGTTCAACTCCACTGCTGCGTTCTCTTCACTGGCTTCCTGTAGCTGCTGACCACATCAGATTCAAAACCCTGATGCTGGCCTACAAAGCCAAGAACGGACCAACCCCTCCGTACTTGATGGCAATGGTCAAAAGCCGATCCGCACCAAGAGCCCTTCGAGCTTCAAGTACGGCTCGGCTTGACCTACCATCCTTTAAGATCCACAGTAGACAAGCGTTCCGGATTTTTTCTGTTCTGGCACCGAAGTGGTAGAACAAACCTCCTCTGGGTGTCTGAACTGAGTCGCTTGCTGTCTTCAAACGCAGACTGAAGACCCACCTCTTCCTAGAGTACTTAGGTAAAGAGTAGAGTACTATGGTCTCCATATTGACTTGTGTTTAGTAGTGTCTAAACTTAGAGGTATGTTTGAACTTTAGTCTATTCTAGCTGAGGTTATTCTTGAGTAAACAGTGAAGCACTTTTGTAAGTCGCTCTGGATAAGAGCAGCTGCTAAAAGCAGTATATGTAAATGTAAATATGGGCACCAGTAGTATTGGCAATATTGCCCAGGGTGGAGGGTAGAATGGATTCTGCTAGTACATACTGAATGGAAATGTCAAATCTTCTGTTAAAAAGCTGAATAGATAATGATGATTATCCAAAATGTACCTCAAAATCCCCTTGGTCTACCTAAGAAGAAACTTCATGACTGACCCTGGATAGACCTGCTGTGCAGCAGGACTACCAAAGAATATCTCAGTCTTGATTTGGTCTTGCTTACTCTAGATCTAGGTCTTGACTCACTCTTGCCCACTCTTGACCTCTGTCCTGCCTTGGTTTTGCCCACTCTTGGTCCTGACTTGCTCTCGCCAACTCTTGGTCTTGGTTTTGACTTGCTCTTGCCCTTGGCTTGGTCTTGCCAATTTTTAGTCTCCGTCTTGACTCAGTCTACCCAACTCTTGGTCTCGATTTTGACTTGGTCTCGCCCACACTTGATATCAGTGTTGAATCAGGTCTCATCAACTGAATTGACACTCAGTCTTGAATTGGTTATGACTACTCCTCAATTTTGACTCAATTTAGTTTAAATTTTGTCTTGACTCTGTCTCACTAACTCTTTTTTGATTTTGACTCACTCTGGCCTATTCTTGATCTTGGTCTGAACTCATCAACTTGGTATCAGTCATGATTCTTACTCACCCACTCTTTATTTTGACTCGTGTGGCGAACCCTCTGAGGAAAGGGGTTCATAATGGTCCTAAAGGGGCTCTGACAGTCTTAACACACCTGCACTATTTTCACTAGCCTCTGGCAGCTCAGCTGTCGTGTGCTCACAGCATTTGTCCTCCTGTTTAGGACTGAGCAGGCCCTTTTTTGCCGTTCACCTGGGCTTGTTAGGTGAAAAACTTCAGGGCGGTGTAGGGTGGCGCCGTGTATGGGCCACACGGCTCACTTCCCCCCTCCTCACCACCACACTCTGCCTCACTCAATTAGTCTTGATTTTGCCTACTCTTGGTCTCAGTCTAAACTCAGTCTTGCCCTCTCTTAGTCTTTATTTTGACTTGGCCTTCTTTTAATCACTCTAGCCTATTCTTGGTCTCGGTCTTGACCTGGTCTTGTCTACTCTTAGTTTCAATTTGGACTCAACCTGTGTTTTTGACAGCTATTAGACTCGGTGTTGCCTTGGTCTCGCTTTACTACTTCGTTATCATAAACATTGCTCTAATCCTAAACTGTGGTCAGTTGGGTGGTTAACCACTCTCAACATGGTGGCTCACCACCTCAGATTTAACCCCAGCAAGACAGAGCTGCTGTACATCCCAGGACCTGCTGGTCACTGGTCACTCCACCTACAGAAGCTCAAAGCCTTGGTGTAGTCATGGATGATCAGTTATCATTCTCAAGTCATGTTGCAAATGTAACTCGGTCTGAAGATTTCTCCAGTACAACATCCGGAGAATTCAACCCTTCCTCTCTAGAGAGGCCATACAGGTGCTTGTTCAGTCTCTCGTCACTTCCAGACTTGACTACTGCCAATCTGTTCTGGCTGGTCTCCCTCTGCGCACCATCAGGCCCCTGCAACTCATCCAGAATGCAGCGGCACGGGTCGTCTTCAACGCTCCTAAATTCAGCCATGTCACTCCACTGCTGCGTTCTCTTCACTGGCTTCCTGTAGCTGCTGACCACCCTGACGTTGGCCTACAAAGCCAAGAACGGACCAGCCCCTGCGTACTTGATGGCAATGGTCAAAAGCCGATCTGCACCAAGAGCCCTTCCAGTTTCAAGTACGGCTCTGCTCGACCCGCCATCCCTCAAAAGTCCAGGCTTTTTTCTGTCCTGGTACTAAAGTGGTGGAAGGAACTTCCTCTGGGTGTCCGAATGGCAGAGTCTTCAAACGCAGACTGAAGACCCTCCTCCTCCGAGAGAACTTGGGCGAATAGCAGAGCGGTCTCTTTACTGACTGTTTTTATTGACTGTTCTTATTGTGTTTAGTAGTGTCTAAACTTAGAGGTATCTTTGAATTGTAGCCTATTCAAACTAGCTGAGGCTTTTCTTGGGAAAATAGCAAAGCACTTTTGTAAGTCGCCCTGGAAAAGAGCGTCTGATAAATGCAGTAAATGTAAATGTTAAATGCAAACATAGCAGTGCCATTCAAATACATCCATACCAGCATCACACACTTTATCATGTACGGTGTGCTGGCCTCAGCATGGTCCACCTCCCAAGTAATATCTGGTCAACGGCAGTGTTGTGACCAGAAACCAATGGCCAATGATGAATAATGTAGAAGGTAGCTGACAAATTGTATGTGACATCAGATGGGCTATGGTCTGGGCTATGATCTGTAATTGTGTAGTTAATATAAAGAGCCAGGTAGGTGGAGCTCATAAAATGGACAGTGAGTGTAGATCATTTGGAGCATTAATGATGGTAGTGCTTGAGAGGAGCGTCATTAATTACATATGTGTGTGTGTGTGTGTGTGCCATTTATCTTTCAGGAGAATCCTGTGGAGTCTGTCTTTCATTCACCCAGCATGAGGCAGCATGTGCGTGCTCTCACTTTAGCACAGGTAAGCAACTCTCTGTCTCGCTCTCTCTCAGTCTCACACACACATTCACTTACGTACAGTGCAAGAGTGAGAGAGGACACGTCAGTATCCTCATTTTAAGGTGATTAGACACAACATGAGCCGCTTGCTAAAGGAAGCGGAATGTCAAAGCAAAATACTGGTAACATTTTGAAGAATTGTGGGACCTTTAGCAAATGGTAGCAATTCCAAAACTATCTTCTATCAAAGCAATAAACAGCACTTTACAAACACCCTTTACCATGGTAAAGCATAGATATAGAATAAAAAGAGTTTGGTACATGGAACCTGTGAACCTCAACTGTGTCCTTCTGTTAATGAAATAACCCCACAGAGTCAAAACAGAGCTGTAAAACAGTGCTAATTCCAAAACCCAACAACTTACATAGCAGTCTAAAGATCACTGCTGTCACAGATGTTTCTCCTAAGATTGCTTAGGAGATATAACATTAGACAACAGTGAGATCTGAGAGCTCTTTCTTAGAAAGTAAAGCAAGGTGCAGAATCATTCAGAGGTCTTCGGACTCAAGCTTTGCAGCCCTAATTAAACACATTCACTTCAGTGAATACAAACAGCCCTCCAGTCAGCTTTACCTTTTATTCTTCAACCTTTCAACCCTTCAATTTCTGCAAAGTAAAAGAAAAATCATATCTTCTATTGGAATCGCATACATCTCAATAACTCATTTATTAAATAAATAGCCCAATTATGATGTTTATTATTGCGAAATCATATTGCTGGTCATCCTCTTCTTCTTTTACCTTCAACCGGTCCAAGCGGCATTCTATCTTTTCATACTGTGTCCACAATATAAGAGCTTCAGGTAGGTTATCTAGGCTTCCAGTGACCAAGAATCAAGGATACTGCTTAATAAACCACAGATTTTTTTTTTTTACATGTACAGCTATTAAAGTGCACAGAATGACCCAAATAATAATTTGGTCAGTAATTCATAGCATCAGAACTGAAAAAAAGGTCCTGAAAGGGCTTTTAGTCCTGACTGAGAAATGAAAAGAGTTCATATTGGCACTCTATCTTTATTAAAGCAGTGTTATTGTTTTTGGTAAATCTGGGCACAGTGTGAGACTTTCTTGAGGTCTGTACTAAAACTCAAGAGGAGACACATTACTGAGATTACTGAGGTCTTTATCTCAGGAGACACATTTGAGCAGCCGGTGTATTCTGCTAAAGTCCCCTTTTGTTCTTTCCATCTGATCTCATTGTTGTCTAGGTGAAACTGCAGAGATATTAAGGAGCTCTCCTTTTTGATTTTGCTTTCCTCTGGGCTGCCACCATCAACATCACATTCAACACTCAGAATAGATAGTAAATAAAGCAGGCATATTTGCTTTGCAGTCACCATTCACCAGCATCCAGTGAGATTCTCTACAATCAACCATCTTATGACTTTGTTTACATCTCGACCGCTGAATTGTACAGGCATTATTTAAAGATGGGTGGAATTCCCAAATATTTAATGAAATGAAATATATGAAGTTCTGTATACATTCAGATCTCTCCTTGTCACACACACACACACACACAAGCTAGGATTCGCCTCACACACTCATGTCCGCAGTAACCTCTCTCATCCTTTTCGTCAAACTTTCTGCTGTCACGCACTTTCAAACACACACACACACACACACACACACACACACATATTGAAATGTTTCTCAGTCCTGAGAAAGTCCTTACAGAGACCATACACATGAATACTGTATATGGCCACTAAGTCTCTCAGGGTATGTATGCCTGTGTGTCTATGTGCGGTGTGTGTGTGTGTGTGTACACCCATGGATACGTCTGTGTGTGTTCAAGAGAAAGAGAGAGAGATAGAGAGTGTATGTGTGTGTGTGAGAGAGAGAGAGAGAATTTTATAGAGCATACGCTGATGCATTATTGAAAGCTACTCAGAGACGCATCCTGCTCTTTCTGGCACTCTGAAGACGTAATAAGCTAAAAATATACGTTTACCTCATCTGTTTCTCTCTCTGTTCCTCATGTCTGTCGGTCTCTCTCCGAATCTGCGCCTTTGTCTGTTTCTCCCCTCTGAGCATTGCTTCCCTCTCCGTATCTCTCTGTATGGACATTTCTTTAAAAGACTAAGTGCTCCTAAGCACTTGTGAGTTTATACAAGAAAACAACAGAGATGGAGCTTCTGTTCCTGCGTGGTTTGTTTGTCTGACGCCGGACAGCTGTTGAAATCTTTCGGGGAGACCCGAAAGATCCAGCTCAGAAGGCATCCTGCTCAGACATTGTGCTGATAATCACTATCCTATACTCTCATGACTATACCTTTAAAAGGGAGTGCAATAGGTTATGGCAAAGCAGGCCCACGTTTACCTTTGCTGTTATATAGAATTAGTCCAATTTGCTGAGAGTGCTGCTGCCCTCTGCTGATCATAAATATTTTAGCACTAAACCAAGCCGAGCTCCTCTGATGAAGGATGTTTATTCTAATCCAGTGGTCCTCAGTACTGGTCCTGGAGAAGCCTTCGCATGTAAGTTTCAGTGTTTTCCCACACCGGTTTCTGCTCAGGATGGGGTTTAAATATGCATAGACAGGATATCATCAACATCTGACAGCGGTCCTGCACATTTCACGTCACGTTCTAAGCAGAAATACATATTACCATACAATGTACAATCATGTTTATATTTAAATGTCTGAACATTTGATCTTCATTTCAACAATATTGAGAGATAATGTTTTGAGAGAAGCTCTTCGAGCTTCAAGTAAGGCTTGGCTCGACCCACCATCCCTCAAAATCCACGGAAACTTCTGTTTAGTAGTGTCTTAACTTGGAGGTATCTTTGAATTTTAGCCTTTTCAAACTAGCTGAGGTTATTCTTAAGTAAATAGCAAAGCACTTTTGTAAGTCGCTCTGGATAAGAGCGTCTGCTAAATGCCTTAAATGTAAATGTAAATATAAGTAAACACATAATTTAAATGTCAAACATTAGAATCAGGTGCACAACGTCATGATTATAACATGGTTAGAGGGGATTCTGGAGGAACCTGTCTTATTTAAACCTCAGACGTTTAGTCTGCTTTGCTGTTAATTGTTGAAATGAGTGGCATCACCATGGCCAGATCCAGAGAGCGCTTTGAGGCCTTCAGAAAGAAGATTGTAGATGCAGATGGGTCTTTCGTTTCACTGTCCAGAATGTAATTTACAAGTGGAACAACTGCCAACATGGTCACGTCAGAAAGGCTCTCTGTTCTAATTCAGTGGTCACCAACTCTGCTTCTAAAGGGGATTCGGTCCCATCTGTAATCTAGAACACTTGATCTAACCAACCAATGGAAAACCCCAATTAAACTGGGCACAGCTACAGCTACCACCGTTGAGCTGCAGAATAACTATTTAGGCAGTTGGAACTGTAGTCTATTCTATATATTCATTAGCTATGCAGATGTTCAAAGACCTGAGGGAATGGTATGGCGTTGAGGAATAATATAGTGAGGCCCATGGGTTAGACTTGGGAAAGGAGAACAAGATCCATTCCCAGGCCTAATTTGGTAAACTGTACATGAACTGAACTAATATAGGAGATTAGACTGGACATACTTTCTATTGTTCTATTGGGGTCCAGCTGTGTCTTCATGTGTACTATGTACATTTAACAATGGTGTGGGCTGATTTATATCCCTTATGGATAAAATACTGACATCCTGCATATGGGAACAGCACAACAACATATGGCGTGTAGTAGGGTATAAAACGCGAGGTGTTCCTCTGTCTAGGGAGAGAGAGCAGAGGGGCACCGTGAATTGGTGGGCTCTCTCCACACTGTACTTTTGATTGGAATAAAATGTTTCATTATTGCAACTGAAAGACGGTGGTCACAAGTCTCCTTTCCAAGAGAAGGCCTTCCAAGAACACCTCAGAACAACATCCTGGACCTGGATTTGCCACCTCAGAAAATGCTAAGGTGTTATGTCAACTAAGGAGGTGCTCTCATAGACTCCCAGCTCTGGATGTCTGTGTCATGACTGGGGGTGGAATCCTTAAAAGATAGCACAAACATTACTGGGAACTGAGGGTGTCAGACTGGGCTCCTTTAGCAGACTTTAACATATCACTCCCTTTAACACACTTGGTTAAACTGATAACACACTTTGCTAATCAGCTAATTAGCAAGGTTTATCTGAGCTGAATTCACAGTGTTAGGCCCTGTTTACACTTGGATGGAAATACCACAGTTACCAGAGCACATATAGCCTGCCATTGCCCCAGCTTCCCTAATTTGAGCCCCAACTTTCCTAATTTGGGGGCGCGTCAATAAAAACAGCAATGCCGGTCGTTGGTAACTGTATTGTAAACGGATTATATTGCAGTTATTCAGCAGCCGCACATAAAACACTGCAAGCTAATGTCTTTTTTTTAATGGCTTACTCTCATCCAAGATATGAGCCTATGTGGGTGGGATGCTTGTAACTGAATGAATAAGCCATTATTCACCAAATGTGCTTCCTATGCTCTTCATTTTCTTGCACTTGCACCAAAATATACATAGTTCCTTTGACGAGCAAAAAACAAACTTTAACAACGAAGCATTTTCCTGTGACATCCCTGTTGTTTCTAACCATAACCATTCATATACATACCGTCATCATTATACCTACAAAGTCGTACGTAGGATCTTCTTAGCAAGACTTGAAGGCAGCATAGCATCAGTGGTGTAGCCAGAAATGAATTTCAGAGGGGGGGGGGGAGGGGTGATGAGATGAGATGCTAAACAAATCACTGCCTGATCTGTAAAACCAAATAAATAAATCTAACACACTCATGCCTTTTGGGTGGTTGCCAGACAGTTGAAATGGTGGTGGTGTTTAGGGTTTCTCAGCATATTAATCATGTTAATACGCCCGGAAAATAAAATATTTTTATGTCTGTTCAGCTAAAAATGATTTAAATAGAGATAAATGCAAAGAATCATGTTAAAAACCCAGATCTACAATTCTTTACTTCCTCCTACAGTAACCCTTCAAAAACAAATGTGAGAAAAGCATGATTCTGCTTTGAAAGGTGGTAGTTCACTGGTTCGAAACTTGTACAGTGTTTGCTGTTGGTCCGTTTTGTACTGTTTTCAGGTAATATTTCTGATTACCTAACGGTGGCACATGCTGTACTTTGCCAGTGTAAAAGAACGCATTGGTTTACATAGAAGCACAATCCGACTTCATTGACCTTTTATTAACATCAGTACAGCACGATTACTGTGCAAATCAATGTTACTTGATGCGGACATAATCTGCTGCACTGGGTGTGTGTAATGCTATCCACCCGTGAACCATTTAGGACTCATAAAATATTTCTGGTTGGGTTCAAAACCTCGACCCCCCCAGCCCCCAGCCCTCCCCAGCTACTCTTCTGCTGTGATCCGATCAAAGTGCCTGGATCATTACCCAATGAAGATTAACACTTGGCCTTTTCACAAATGATCCTCATTTCCTCACACAATAATAACATTTTTAGCTGCCATAATTACAGCCCGGTTGTGCGTTGTGACAAATGACTAAGCAGCTTTTGCCTTCCTAAGTCTAGGTTCGGGAATGCCCCCAAAAAAACGTGTTTATTCCAAACTAGCTGGAGCACACCTGACTCTACTTCTTTCATTAGGTCGTAGTGTTTAAACAATCGGTCACTCGAAGTTTAACAGAAACCCTGCATCTCCATCAGCCATTTACTGGTAGGATTGGACACCCCTGCTTCAGAGCTTAAAGTGCGAGGCAACTCTAAACAACAGTTTTTGTAGCATTTTGTTAAAACAAGTGATCTTGGTCTAGCTGAAGCCATTACATGCAGATAAATGACACTTTTACTGTTTCAAACCTGGCTAGTGCGCCCCCAAGTGGTGGGAAATTCAGTTCTGCTGCGTCTGTATCTCCAAAGTTTCAATTGATTAAGAAAAAGAGAAGATTTCCCCTCTATTACATAACAGTGACCTTCCGAATGTTGAAGCACCTACTGGTGGCCACAGCAACGTGTGAAGCAGTAAAGCCTCTGATTGGCAGCTTTTTTGTACCTTGCCTCCACACACTCCTTACTGACCCTCTAACGTGCATTTTTGAGAGAGGTAGGGAGATTTGCTGATATTGAGGGTGGATGTGTTTAATGCATGCTTAATTTCCTTGGGATCAGGACAGCCAAATCTGAACACATTTTTACATGTACGTTTATGGAATTTAGCAGACACTCTTGTCCAGACTTTCACTACCTGAGTCGTCAGGCTATTGTTCTCTTGCAATTAGGAATCTTTTAGTGGTTGTGGTTTAGTGGTTTCACACTACACTTACTGATAGGCAACACGGGGTCACAAATTACAATAGCTTACACCAGGATGAACCCGCAAGGAGTCTGTCTGCTCTTCAAAAACTGTTGTATAACTCCACCCATGGCTTTCTCCTCACCCAATGTTTTGCGCTCTCATTGCCTGTAGCTAGTCGCTGCACTAACTTCCAGTCAACACACTTTTCACAGCACCGGATTTAGAGTTGCCAGCAGGCCCAGATATGCAGTGATATGCTGCATATTTGTTGGGGGCTTGCGAGGATTTCGGAATGCGTCTTTCAGCAGTTCACACATAGCAACCAAGCTGACGCTGAGCAAATGCCAATCTGCCTTCGACCCGAGGCTCTAAAAACAGTCAGTGACTCCAACATCGGGTCTAAAATTGTGTACCGTGAACCTGACATTAGAGAAATTACAGAACACA
This sequence comes from Salminus brasiliensis, assembly GCF_030463535.1. Lineage (NCBI taxonomy): Eukaryota > Metazoa > Chordata > Actinopteri > Characiformes > Bryconidae > Salminus > Salminus brasiliensis. The sequence continues at coordinate 13,883,112 of NC_132901.1, read as the reverse complement.
TCCTCAGCTACTTTAAATAGACTACAATCCAAAGATACCTTCGGGTTAGATGAACAAAAGATGCATAATACTCAACATCATACTACACTTTACAAGTATTGTAAATACAAACAAATCATGAAAACATACAAACAAAAACATGAGGGCAATTTAATAGCCTTTAATAAGTGCAAGATTAGTGCTGATTTAAGTACTCTTGAAAGAGATGGTCTTCAGTTGATGTTTGAAGACAGCAAGTGACTCTGCTGTTTGGACCCCCAGGGGAAGTTTGTTCTACGACCTTGGTTGCCAGGAAAGCGAAAAGTCTAAATGCTTATTTTCCATACTTATTTAAGGAAGGTGGGTCAATCCAAGTCATTCTTAAAGCTTAAATAGCTCTTGGTATGAATCAGGCTTTGACCATTGCCATCGCCATCAGGTAGGTAGAGTCTTTGTAGAGGCTTTGTAGGCCAATGTCAGGGTTTAAAATCAAACGCAGGCAGCTACAGAAAGCCAGCAATGTTCAAAACATGCATTTAAAACAGGAAGCGTGTGGATTGTTCATAATTGCAGAACAGTCAAAACATGAGCCTTACATTTACTGCTTTTAGCAGCTGCTCTTATCCAGAGCAACTTACAAAAGTGCCTCACTGTTTACTCAAGAATAACCTCAGCTAGAATAGACTAAAGTTCAAACATACCTCTAAGTTTAGACACTACTAAACACAAGTCAATATGGAGACCATAGTACTCTACTCTTTACCTAAGTACTCTAGGAAGAGGTGGGTCTTCAGTCTGCGTTTGAAGACAATGAGCGACTCTGCTGTTCGGACACCCAGGGGAAGCTTGTTCCACCACTTCGGTGCCAGGACAGAAAAAAGCCTGGACGCTTGTCTTCCGTGGATTTTGAGGGATGGCGGGTCAAGCCGAGCCGCACTTGAAGCTCGAAGGGCTCTTGGTGTGGATTGGCTTTTGACCATGGCCATCAAGTACGGAGTGGCTGGTCCGTTCTTGGCTTTGTAGAGTCAGGGTTTTGAATCTGTTGTGGTCAGCAGCTACAGGAAGCCAGTGAAGAGAGGGCAGCAGTGGAGTTGAACATGGCTGAACTTTGGAACGTTGAAGACGTCCCGTGCCGCTGCGTTCTGGATGAGTTGCAAAGGGAGACCAGCCAGAAGTACAGCATGTACACCTTAGTAAAATTCTTCAGCATACAATTTTCTAAAACTAAGAAGTTCACACTAATCAAACTGCCTTTTAAAATATTCAGAAAATATTCAGCTGCCTTGTCATTTCCAATCCATTTCATCAGATAAGTTAGTGCTGGACAATAGACAGGGTTGGAACTGATCTCTGCAGGATGGTGCTGTAGATCTTTAGGAGCAGGGCTGGCAACTGTTGTTCTAATGTGACTTGTTTAATTGGCTGTTATTTTTTCAGAAGTTGCTAATGATTTTTAATAATGGGTTGTTTTTTAATAGTTGCTCCTTTTGTTTCTCAGGCCCTGTAGCTCAGAGAAGCAGCATGTGCCTCATCGAAAGGTAAGGATCAGAGATGACCGCACACTGACCAAAGCAACTTGACTTACCTATTGCTTTCAAACACATTTAGAGCTTTGAGTCTTAATTCTGCTTTGATATCTGAGCCACACATACAGCAGCTACTGCGTACTATCATTTCACTCAGAGATGGAGAGAATCTATATGCTGAGCGACATGTATTTAAGTACAATTGTGATGAATTTGAGCGTCTCTAAATATTTCCTGATGGTAATACTTAAACCTATTTAAGAAAGAAATGAAATTTTACTCAGTATCACTTTAGCCATTAGTTCTGAGTTTCCTTTTTTAGTGTTTAGTTTTATTCTGTTCTGTGGTTGAAAGCATCTGGAACTTCTTTGCTGTTGCTCACGAATCCCTCTGTGAAGGATTTGCATTTTATTAGAAAAAACAACCCAAAAACTGACAAATGTCACCTTAGATCTTCAATTCCTGTGCTGATAGGTACTGGATGCAGTAAGTTGCAACTGCTGCAGCTGTTTAACACTTTTTATTGGCCTTCTACGTCTGTGCTACTTTGTCTTCTACATGAGTAATTACTCACCGAAATATCTGACAAATTCCTAGATGTTTCTCTTGCTCTAGCTAGTTCTGAGATTTTAAAAGGAATTGTGGCTCCCAAATAGTTCCCAAATTGTTTTGGACACTGACCACTACCATTCAAAAGTGTAAAATGTCCAATAAAAATAAAAATATAACAATAAAATATATGAAGATAAACCTTCACTGGTTTTCAAATAATAAAAGAAAAGAGATGTTAGATGTGCCCAGAAAGATGAACAGAGCTACATCTGATTGTGAAATTAATGAGAATAACTGGGAATGCTGTAGAACATTAAGAATTGCATTTAGAATGGCTCCAATCTTAAGGCTGATAACTCAAAAGAAAATGATTTATTAATTATTTATGTAGCTTTTTGTAGTCTCTTCTTTTCAGAAGACCACTTGAAATATTGGGTAACAAATATAGAAATGTGTTTTGCTAGTTCAGTCCAGACTGTAAGAGAGCGGGCAGAACTCAAGTGATTTTGTTGTAGGAAGCCAGTCCTCCCTCTGACATGTGGAGCAAGGAATGATAGATGACAAGGTTAAAAGGGGGGAGATTGAGTGATGGAGAATTGCGCAGACTTCTCGTAGACATGTAAACAAAGTAGAGATATTCATCAAGAATTTATAGGACGTTAAATTAGGAAGGAGGGGCTTCATGCATGTTCCTGCTCTCAAAATGAAGTTATTTCATAACTCCGCTAAGTTGTTTTAGAGCAGGTGTTAAAGCAGCACTAAAGAGAATTGGCATTTTCTTTCTCCTGGGCTCCCCCTACAGTCGGGAAGTGTAATTTGTGAGCGTCCCCTAAAGGATACACATGCCTGGACAAGCTGAGAGATGCAGAAGTGTCATTAAAGGTAAATGAAGCAAGTGGACATAGATAGTAGAGATAGTAGAGTAATATTACAGGATTTTACATGAATATGACTAATACGCAAAATTACACAGTTTTGGCAAGCGTTGTCCTGTCCAGCTTCTCCAAAGTCAGTGGAATATTTTATGGTAAATGTATGTAGTTGATATGTAGTGTTGCTATAACTGATTGATTGTGTAGCACTGTACTTTTGGTGTCACAAAGCAGCTTTTGCAGAAAGCTGGGTCTGAACCTCTAGTGAACAACCCATGGGTTACAGTAGAAAGAAAAAACCTTGAGAAAAACAAGAATGGGGCCTATCATTAGACATAGGTCTTCAGATTAACATACAATCAGTTGAAATCTTCTTAGGGAACCTAAAGGGGTTCTTCTTGAATTGCTCCAGTGAACTCTTATGGCTCTTGCATGTCCTTTACTAGTATGAAAGAAATGAACAGGCCCTCAACATCTTCTTTACTCTACTTCTTTGTCCCACGTTTCACTCTCAGTAAGTAGTGGAGTCCGGGGTGGGTTTGAATCTTAAAAGTCTTACAGTGTTTTAAACGCAGCGATTAATATTTCAAGAATTAAAATGTCTCGACAAAAATTGAAGCGGTTCCGCATCGTGTGGTATTTGGATGAAAAAATAGCAGCATCACACATAGGAAATAGGTCAGAAATATTACAAAATGTCCTGAGAACCTCAAGCTGAAGGTACTGCCAAAAGGTAAACAGTAGGAGCAAGACTGATAACAGTGTCTTTAACTAAATTAAAAACTAAAAACATGAACCAGACATGACATTAAACCCACCTGACTGATTCTGTGTAGGTCCCCCTCCACCAAAACCAAAACAAGGTCATGAACTAAACATGAAGGTGTCCTTTGGTATCTGGCACCAAAATGTTAGCAGACAGATCCTTTTAGGCCTGTAAGCTATGAAGTGGGGTCTCCATAAACTGTACCAATGAGCCTGGTCATAAATAATCACTGTATTTAGTCTGCTATCAATGTCTATCCATATATAGAAAACTCTTCCTGAATCATGAAGTGATGGATACTTTGAAAGAGAGTCTCTCAAACACGTCATTGATTGATATGCAAAGCCTTTGGTTTGGTAAAATCTGCTATTTTAAACAAATATGACATTTTGTGTGGGTTGTTTACATAATGAAGAATATTTAGTATATATCTGCTGTCATCAAGGGCTGTTAGCTTAGCAATCAATAGTCTGATATGGAACACATTGACTTCTGTAGACTGCTACAGGCATTCTTGTTGACTAGTCATGGATATGACAGCTGCAAGTCTGTGTGTGTGTGTGTGTGTGTGTGAGTGTGCTGGGCTGGGTAGTTAAGGGCAGTAGTTAATGACTTTAGTTTTTCTGTCTTTCTCACATGCACACCTTTACGCAAGGAGTATAGCAAATAATATAGCACAAATTGCACAAGTGGCAATTATTGGGGTCCAAGCACTCTTTTGGAGCCAGTAGGCCTCTGAATGCTTAGGAAGGCCTTTTTACAAAGGGATCTAAAAGGGAGGCTGTCCAATTTTCATTTCATTTCATACACACTGACCTTTTGACCCTTGGTATTTGTAAGCAATGTTTTTTTTAACAAATAAGTCAAAATGCCTTGAAAGCAATACAGTTTTTGGCATGAATTGTTTTGACATACGTGCTTCAGATGGTTCTTTCAGTGACAGCAAAGTAGAAAGTTGGAGCAAGACTGCTAATAGTGTTCTGTGTATTTTAAAAGGTCAATGTTATGGCTGGTCTTTTGTTTGTACACAGATCAGACATGACAGACATGACCATTTGAAGCCCCTTAATTTTTGAGAGGTTAGCTTTAAACGTAGTACATTTATTTACCTGCATTTAGTTCTCTAGGTTTAGCTGTATCAGTGTGAATGTATGAAACTTCCACCTAAGAAACCACTTTTCCAATACCAAGAACACTTCAATTTGCAATTAACGCAAGCCTTTACACTCAGCAAACACACACCGCACAACGACGCCAATCCATATCCAGACATACACACCCATTCACACACATCACAGCGATTTTAGAGTGGCCAGTTCACCTGATCTCCATGTTTTTGGACTGTCGGAGAAAACCGCAGACCCCAGAGAAAACCCTTGCGGACACAGGGAGAACACGGAAACTCCACCCAGAAAGGGATCTGAGGCAAACGCGTTAACCACCAAGCCACCCATCAGCAGCAGGATCACGTATCAGAAGTGTGGTTGATGTTTAATACAGCGTTTTCAATGTGTTTGAAATGTGTTTAGAGATACTCTGAGATCATTGTAAAACTATGAGATAATGTATTCGTATTTGAAGGCATTCATTTGCCCCCTGAACAGTAACCTAATACAATTGCCCTATTGGTCACCCCAGCTAGACCCACATGTTGGCCCTGATGGTTCAAGAAGTTAAGACTCTGAGTAAACACATCCTGAGGCCATTCGAGTCTGGGAACAGGAGAAAAAGATGTTGTTTATCGTTTAATTACATTTACACGTAATTTGTTTGCGCTGGCACTGGATATGTTTCACTCTGGTCACCACAATTATCCGTACAAGCAATCAGAGAGCAGGAATGGACGACAGTCTTTGGAATGTGTGTGTGTGTGTGTCTGTGTGTGTCTGTGTGTGTGTGTGTGTGTGTGTGTGTGTGTGAGCGTACGTGTAATTAAAATAACAGATTATGATCAGTTGAGCTGAGAATCAGTGTGAGCTTGGACTAGAGCCTGGAGGTTTACAACAGCAATTCTGCTTAAAAACTCTTTTCACACAGCATGCAGTGAGTATGCACACACACATGCACGTGCATGCGCACACACACACACACACACACACACACACACACACACACAGACACAGACACACACACACACACACACAGTTGTGACTAAAACCCTTTTTTGTGTGTGTGCTGCTGAAAGGGTTTTTTCAGTCGAGCTGTTTTAAATGCTACAGGCATTCTTGTAGACTAGTCATGAACATGACAACTGCAAGTCTGTGTGTGTGTGTGTGTGTGTGTGTGTGTGTGTGTGTGCTGGAGTGGGTAGTAAAGTATGACTTTAGCTTCTCTGTCTCTCTCATATGCACACCCTCACACAAGGATTATAGCAAATGAAGAGAGGGGGAGAAAAGAGAGAGAGCGAGGAAAGAGAGAGCGAGAGAGAGAGAGAGAGAGAGAGAGAGAGACAGAGAGAGAGAGAAAATAGTGAAGATTTTGCATGAACACTTAAAACCATCCAACCAAATCCTAAAATCCTTAGAACAGGAGATGCTACGTCTCTTAACCCACTCAAAACTAGAGAACTTGCCAAAGCCAAGGCCTCTTGACCTCCTGAAAGTGATCATGATTGACTACAGCGGGTAGCTTCTCTGAGCCCACATGAACAGGGCTTGTTTGACAGCCCACTCATTGAGGTGATAAACGCACTAGTGCAATAGCAAAGTCCAGCTAGCTCAGTGCAGATCTGAGAAGGACTGCAGTTTCCAAGATCATCAGTTCAAACAATTGGACATACTCGCCAAACGGGCGTGCAGCAATTTTATGGAATGCCATGACATTCATGCCCATGATGTAAGTAAACTTATGACTGCAACTGTATACAGACCTACGTCATTGGAAAGAAATCCATTCTGCAGCAAGATAATAGCTCCAGGTGAACTACTGAGAAGATCATGACGGATTTAGCAATCTGCTGAAGATGCTGGTATTGGCCAGAACACACCTCTGCATTATTGAATGTGTCTTGGACTGGAAATTAGATACATGAAGGGTGACTGTGGGTTTTTGGTATTATATTATTAAATGATGAGGTACTAAACACACACTCTAAAAGGGTCAACAAAATATATTAGTCCAGAACACTACATTATACAAACACTCAACATATCTTACTATAATTAGAATAATGTGTTATATATGAAAATACACAAATAAGATCAGTATTGGCTGATCCTGGTTGTCCCCTGATAAGAGGGGCAGAAAAAAATATGGGATAATCCCTAACATAGAGTAAACCTAAGCAGTGATTTTCAGTGGACAAATGATAAAAAATAGGGGCCACTGGGCCCAATCATAGTGCCACCAGTGCTATAAATGATGGCCCACAGGTGCAGTATAAGCACTACTATTGTTTTTTTTTTCTAAGTCAATAATTCTAAAGAGATAACATGATGTGTAGGTGTTTAGTTTTTCAAAGACTTGTGGAGTGCTCCAAGGGTGTATTTTAGGGCCTATGAAACTGATGTAAATAAAGACAGGGTTAGATTAAAATGCAGGGTTTAAAGGGTTTGAGGTGGAGATGGATCGCTGAGTGTTTCTGAGGCCCATTCTTTTCAGCTTGATCGGCCAATTGCCGATCCTGATCGAAGGGTGGGGCTGAATGCCACATTAATGTTCCTAGGCAAAACTTGGCTGGTAATGCATCATCGCGCAGGGCTTTTGGGGTGTTCTGTGCATTGTCGCTTAAGATGATCTTTGCTTTTTGGAATCAACCACATTTTAAACGTTGGTGAACTCCTGACAGATGAATTTTGTCCATGAATTCCTGTGCAGAACTGTACTGAGGAGCTCATAGTGTCGTTTGCTGTCTTTGTTAGCTCTTCTGTGCCTGGATTCGCTGTACTACGTTGATTGAGAGGGGTGTCTGATTAGTGTCTGAAAAGTGTTTTTTGACAGATCATATGATCTGAACAGCTTTCAGGATCGGCGAAATTATGGGGCTGAAAATTGCCTGATACCTGTTACAGGTAGCCGATCAATACTTCCATCTCTAGTTTAAGGGGTCAGAAATCGACTTTTTGAAATTTTTTATAAATGATTTATAACAAAAACAACTTAAAAGCTAAAGGAACAGTTAACCTACGATGAACACCACAGATTATAGAAATATGTGGTTTGTTATTGTATTGTGCTCTCTCTCTCTCTCTTTCTCTCTCTTTCTCTCTCTCTCTTTCTAAAGGCCAGATTTAGTTAGATTAATTAAATGTCACCTCTTTGATGTCGCTGGGGTCGGGGGTGTGTGTGAGTAGGGGTGAGCATGTGTGTATGTGTGTCTGCCTTGCGGTTATGTGTTAATTTGGTGTGAAATGTCGAGTGTCTGAACCACTTACATTGACATTCTGTTTAAGAGCATCTCCCACTTCTATCTCTCCTCTACACACTGGGTGCAGTGATTGAAGTGTGTATGTGTGTGTTTGTGTTTTGGGCAGTGTTGGAGCATTTGCTCTGCGGGGGCTAAACTCAATCAAAATGCTGTATAATCTTACATTCTTATGCTCAATTAAAATTCATCCTGGAAATAGCTCTCTTTTGTGTGTGTGTGAGTGTGTGCGGGCTGCTGCCTCTGTTGTTACTTGAGTGACTTTCTTGCAAGTGAAGCAGCTTAATGCGGCCTCATTAACATATCGCTCTGGGAACTAGGCTGCTGAAGTGTGTATGTGTGTGTGCTGCGTGTGTGCATTCACCACTTTGTGGGGACCAGGCGTCCCCGGATTAATGGGAAAACAGGAGAATGAGTCAAATAACATTGTAGATACACACACACATATACATATATATCTTGTCCATTTTTTGTTTTTCACTTTTTGACGTAATATGAATCTGGCAGTTGTTCTTTACATTGTTTCACAATTTCATGATAAATTGACCAATAGAAATGCTCCAAACTGAATGTTAAGAAGGTTTTTTCCTTCTTCTGTAAAGTTGCCATTTTGGAGATAGTGGGTTTTTGTCTGATAGCTGTTCTATGATGTACTCTGTATGTACAGTCATGTGAAATGTACTAAACACATAAAACTAAAGAAATTTTAAATGTAATTAATAGAAAGGCAGAAGATGTTAAGACCCCCCCCCCCTCTATTTATTACTACTTCAAATGTCTACAATTAAAATCAGGTGAACCATATTAGCTGCAGATGATTACACCATTGTTACACCAATGTTAATCATTGATGTCATCATAGATGGTATTCTGGAGGAATTTCAGTCTGGTTTGTTTATCACCATGGCCAGATTCAAAGAGCTCTCTGAATCTTTCAGAAAAAAGGTTGTATATGCATCTCAGATCTCGTAGAACACGTAGAAATCAGCCGTTCCACTGTCTCCAAAATAATTTACAAGTCCAACAACTAGCAACATGGCCAGGTCAGTTCAGTCCCACAGCAGACCACAAAATGTGTAAAGAAGTCTCCAACAATCCTAACATGTCATTGCGAGATCTTTCAGGTAGCATCAGAAAGAGACTGCACGAGTTTGATTTTCATGAGAGGTGTGCAAGGTGGAAACCCCAGATGTCATAAAAACATCAGAGCAAGACTAAAGTTTACCAAAGACCATCTAGACAAAGAGCAGGACGTCTGGAACAGTGTGCTTTAGAGTCTTGCTCTGATGTTAGCATTCTACCTCTGAGCTATAGAAGCTCTACGTTTACACAGATAAAAGATATCCCCCTAATGCTGACACATTCAGCTTACAACTGGCCCATACCTGTGAATCATGGACAGTTCCTTTCATCTGGATAAAAGGCAGCCTCAATTCAAGGTTTAGTGGTCAGACTGCAAATCTGAAGGGAAGTTGTAGTTATGCACAAGGTTCAAACATAATAAATAATAATATAAGAGTTTGGCGTTCTAGTGAGTACTGCAGGAGTAATTGTAAAAAAAAGCATCACAGCAAGAAGGGCACTTGTAGAAAGGCCAACAATCACTTTAAAAAAGCTACTGAGCTACTGAGTTCAGTCCCTAAATCTTAGGGAGTTAAGCTGCACCACTCAACCATATATTAAGACATAATTCACAAAACTGGCCTGTAAAGGAGGGTGGAAGCCATTACTGAAAAAAACACACACCAGCAAAATTAAAAATGCAATGTGTGTTGCCAACTTAACACTGCCCATTCCTCAACAAACGTCATACTAATAGTTGAGGTGGCAGCATTGTCTTTTGGGGATAAGCTTTTCTTCAGTGGGGATACAGAGAGAACAATCTAAAGCTTGGGACACTGTCTCAGTATTGAGTAGGTCCCCCTTGTGCCACCACAACAGATCTGACCAGTCAAGGCATGGATTCCACAGGACCTCTGAAGGCGTCTTGTAGCTGGCACTAAGACATTACCACAGCAGACCATAGGTGCCCATGACCATTGTCCTCTCTTGGACCCCTCTTGGTACTGACCACTACATACCAGAAAAAGCCCACAAGATCTGCCTGATGTTTGGAGATGTTCTGATTCAACCGTCTAGCAATCATAGGTTTGGCCCAGTGTATATTGTATCAGTGTATATTGACAAAAGAGCCTAAATGTGCCCGGTGAGGGTATCCAGATTTCAGGCTGATCTTATATAATAGAAATATTATCTTCTCTGTTCACAGTCTCTTTGTGGCTTCCGAAGTCTTAAATCTTAAATATGGTGGTTGCCCATGAAGCAAAGTGTAGATGTGAAGGCGTAAAAGACTGGATTAACCGATGCGAGGCAAGCTGAACAGAGAGCTGAGCTGAACGGAAGGCAAAAGTTAATTTCATCCTAATTAACACTGTAAAAACAACATATAAACATAGAGTTCCTCTCGCTTTACCCTGCTAAAACACTTACGCTGTAATCTCTGGCTGCATCTCAAACCACACATTCCACTATACTCTAAACACCACACTAACAAATGCATGTTTAACTGTGGTGCGCCGTTTAATATATTAATTAGGTTAATAGTATGCGGTTTTGGATGGAGTCTGTGTTTTGCTGCTCTCTGCCATATTCTTTTGATTAGGGCTGGGTTTCCCAAAAGCATCTTAGCACAAAGATGATTCTTAAATGCTTGAGCTTGCTCTACTGGGTAACATGACTAACACTAAGATGCTTTTGGGAAACTGGGCCCTGGAAGACCGAACTGTTAGTTGGGTGATCTATAAGTGTAGTCTGAAGGTGTGTGGGGATTCATTCTGTGCATATCTTGCAGTGTGGGGGACTGTGGTGTCTGTGATGACTAAAGGAAAAAAAAACAATCAAAGAAATCTTTCACTGTGTGTGGGGTCTCCAGTGTCTTGGACATTGGGTAGGATTTCAGGAATCCTGTAGTGTGGGCGAGGCATAATGTAGCTTTATGGAGAAGACAAAGCAAAGGCAGGAATACAAACTTCTCCATGTGTTTAAGTGAGTTTCTTTAGCTGTTTGAGGGAAGCAGATGTCCCCAGACTGATTGAAACATACAAATAGACAGTGTTATTGAGACATGGTTGTTCCCTATGAGGTAAAATGCTTACCCACAGAAATGCAGCCTTAAACTGAAAAAAAAAAAAAAAACTAAAACAATATCAGGATCTTTTAGTTGAATCTTATCAGCCTCCCAATGAAATGAATGCCCCCCCACCACAAATAACTGTCAGTGAATTTTATTAAATAATGTTATTTGCTTGTTTTCTTAGTATTGTTGTCTAGTCAATGCTCTTGGTGTATTACACTTTACCCACTTGCAGCTAACATTAAGCTAAACATGTGCATTAGGGTTAGGGTTATGTTAGGGTTAAGGGCTGGGAATAGTGTTAGGCTTAGGGACTGGGGATAGGGTTAGGGGTTGGGAATAGGATTAAAGTTAGGGTTAGGGTTATGTTAGGGTTAGGGGTTGGGAATAGGATTAAGGTTATGTTAGGGTTAGGGGTTGGAAATAGGGTTAGGGTTATGTTAGGGTTAGGGGTTGGGAATAGGATTAAGGTTATGTTAGGGTTAGGGGTTGGGAATAGGATTAAGGTTATGTTAGGGTTAGGGGTTGGAAATAGGGTTAGGGTTATGTTATAGGGTTAGGGGTTGGAAATAGGATTAAGGTTATGTTAGGGTTAGGGGTTGGAAATAGGGTTAGGGTTATGTTATAGGGTTAGGGGTTGGGAATAGGATTAAGGTTAGGGTTATGTTAGGGTTAGGGGTTGGGAATAGGATTAAGGTTATGTTGGGGTTAGGGGTTGGGAATAGGGTTAGAGTTATGTTAGGGTTAGGGGCTAGGGATAGGGTTAGGGGTTGGGAATAGGGTCATGGGTTGGGAATAGGGTTAGGGTTATGTTAGAGTTAGGGATTGGGAATAGGGTTAGAGTTAGGGTTATGTTAAGGTTAGGGGCTGGGGATAGGGTTAGAGTTATGTTAGAGTTAGGGGTTGGGAATAGTCACAGTAATTATACGTAATTGTCTAACACCAAGGTTTGGGGAACATGTATGTTTTGTTAGCTTATTTTAATGGATTCATTTGGACGCATAAGTAGTGAATATTTCATGTTGAAGGATCCATTTGAAGGCAGTTAGCATGGATGACCTGCATTATGAATAAGAGAGGGATTAACAGGCGCCAGGGCTGTATGTGCAGTGTAAGCTAAACTGAGGCTACATGCTGAGGTAGGTAGTTAAAGGAATAGTTCTATAAATACATATTATGCTGATTTAAATGTATTTAATGTATTTAAATGTTTTACCCAACATGGCTGCCCTTCCATTCCACTGTGCAGATGTTTCTCTTTGTTTAAGTTAGTCATTCTCTGCTCTACACCACATTGATTTGTCTGTGTCAAACATGCAATGTGATGTGGAAGCGTTTTGAGAGGGTTATGTTAGAGTAAGGGGTTAGATAAGATAAGATAAGATAAGATAAGATAAGATAAGATAATCCTTTATTAGTCCCACAGTGGGGAAATTCTCAAAAAAAGTTAGGAAAAGCTCAGAAGTGAGCAGGAGCTGCTGCAACAGGCTGCCACCTCTGCGGCATTATCTTGAATCAATGGGAATAGGGTTAGGGTTATGTTAAGGTTAGGGGCTGGGGATAGGGTTAGGGTTATGTTGGGGTTAGGGGCTGGGGATGGGGTTATGTTGGGGTTAGGGGCTGGGGATGGGGTTAGGGGCTGGGGATAGGGTTAGGGTTATGTTAGGGTTAGGAGCTGGGGATTTGGTTAGGGTTATGTTAGGGGTTGGGAATAGGGATAGGGTTATGTTAGGGTTAGGGGCTGGGGATAGGGTTATGTTAGGGTTAGGGGCTGGGGATAGGGTTAGGGTTATATTAGGGGCTGGGGATAGGGTTAGGGTTATTTTAGGGACTGGGCATAGGGCTATGTTAGGGTTAGGGGCTTGGGATAGGGTTAGGGTTATATTAGGGGCTGGGGATAGGGTTATGTTAGGGTTAGGTGTTGGGAATAGGGTTAGGGTTATGTTAGGGACTGGGGATAGGGTTATGTTAGGGTTAGGGGTTGGGAATAGGGTTAGGGTTATGTTAGGGACTGGGGATAGGGTTATGTTAGGGTTAGGGGTTTGGGATAGGGTTAGGGTTATGTTAGGGGCTGGGGATAGGGTTATGTTAGGGTTAGGGGTTTGGGATAGGGTTAGGGTTATGTTAGGGGCTGGGGATAGGGTTATGTTAGGGTTAGGGGTTGGGAATAGGGTTAGGGTTATGTTAGGGACTGGGGATAGGGTTATGTTAGGGTTAGGGGTTGGGAATAGGGAATAGGGAATCTTCTCTTTTCTCCTATGATCTGAGATCTGCTTTATTTCTTCTCAGACACAAATAAGAAAGGACATTTTTCCATTGGGAAGACATGTTCATCATGCAAAATGTGATCTTTCTGTGAGTCATCAGTGTATAATTATGTGATTCCATTCAACATTTTGACCCTGACATTTGAGAATCAGGTAGCTAGGCCATGCAAGTATATTTCTTAATTGAGCTTTATATTCACACCATCAATTAGCACTGTGCCCCTATGGTGACATGGTGGTTGTTTTAAAAAAAGGCCACAAGATAATATATTGAATATATTAGTGGCCTCAGAATACGGTATAATCTCATCCCCTCTGTATATTATCTCATGGCTTTTAATATATACATCTTGCCTCAACATAGTTTTTTTCTGGCCTCGATATATTATTTTGTTGCAAGTATGTACTAATTAATATTGAATATTGATTCAGTGTTAATAATTAATTTCAATATTAATATTAAAATCGAGAAAATGGTCTGAAATCAACCCCACTTATCACTACTCCCACAGAATCCCTGAAATCGAACATCCATAGTTATGCTATTCATCCTACAATGTGTGGTACTTAACCAACAAGAAATATGCACAAAAGAAGGTGGTAGTTGGGGGGGACGGGGGACGATGACAACAAGAACAGGTAGACGCAAGGACTTATAAAGTAAGTCTGACGACTTGCTATAAAACCAACTACAGGGTGTATCCATACATGTACCCCCAGTAATGTTTTTTGGGGTCCATGGTTAACACTGCAACTGCCTAAGGGGTATCCATAGCTATATCAAAGGGGCTCTAGAACGGACTCATTTTATTTATTATTCACCCAGCCCACAGCAATGGCCACTTCAGGAAATTATGATGGTGCTGATGCTTGTCAGACTGGAGAGCATATCCTCACCAGTTTGCTAGCTGAGGTAAACGGGTTGCTGGGCCAAGCAGGCCTCTGTGCCAGTGTCTGCAGAAGGTGAGCTCGAAAAGCTGGCTATGCGCGTGGATATCTATGCTATGCTAACGAGTCAAATACTTACTATGTGTACACTAAAGAACTACCTAAAATACTGAATTAGCTACTTACTATGCCTTATATGGCATATTTACTGTTAAATGATCAAAGATGCTTTGGTACTGTGTTCATGTTGGACGTGAGTCGATGTTGCACTTGTTCTGACTGCAACACCTCACACTTTATTCACATATAAAGACGTGAGCTCTTAACAGCGTTCATTTCACTGCAGCGTCCTGATTTCACTGTAGCCACCACGAATAAGCTCATACAGGGAAGAGAGTGGACCGAGAGTTTCGGCGCGCCTCCATAGGATTCCTCTCCCTGAACCGCAGACGCGTTTTCGCGCTTTCTTGACGTCACGACGCACCGCTCGCGCCTCCCGTCTTTGGCTAACAACCGAGCGAGCGAGCGCGTGCGTGCGTGCGTGCGTGTGTGCGAGAAAGAGAGAGAGAGAGAGAGAGAGAGAGAGAGAGAGAGACTGAGACACAGAGAGAGAGAGAGAGAGAGAGAGAGAGAGAGAGACACAGAGAGAGAGAGAGAGAGACTGAGACACAGAGAGAGAGAGAGACTGAGACACAGAGAGAGAGAGAGAGAGAGAGAGAGAGAGAGAGAGAGAGACTGAGACACACAGAGAGAGAGAGAGAGAGAGAGAGAGAGACTGAGACACAGAGAGAGAGAGAGAGAGAGAGACTGAGACACAGAGAGAGAGAGAGAGACTGAGACACAGAGAGAGAGAGAGAGAGAGAGAGAGAGAGAGAGGAGAGAGAGAGAGAGACACAGAGAGAGAGAGAGAGAGAGAGAGAGAGAGAGGAGAGAGAGAGAGAGAGAGAGACTGAGACACAGAGAGAGAGAGAGAGACTGAGACACAGAGAGAGAGAGAGAGAGAGAGAGAGACACAGAGAGAGAGAGAGAGAGAGAGAGAGAGAGACAGAGAGAGAGAGAGAGAGAGGAGAGAGAGAGAGAGAGAGAGAGAGAGAGAGAGACAGAGACACACACAGAGAGAGAGAGAGAGAGAGAGAGAGGGGAGGGGGGCGAAGGGAGCAGTGTACTCTAACCGAAACCCCACGGCGCCTTATTGTCTTTCTTTTGACTGAATATCAGCCAGTCTCTCCCCGGAGGAGCGGAGCTCATCCCACCGTCGCTTTAAACGGCCGCCCGAAGGAGCCGTTAAGAGGAGGAGGAGGAGGAGGAGGAGGAGGAGAGTAGCCGTTTTTTTTGAGGGTGTCGGTAATGCCGACCTAGTCGAGTTTGGCGGCTGAAAGCGACGGTGCCGTTACCGTTCACTTACCGAGCGACGAGACCGGACTGAGAGGCTGAAGAGAGAGAGAGAGAGAGAGAGAGAGAGAGAGAGAGAGAGAGATGTTTACTCAGGTAGGCGAAAATGGTTGCTCTAACGGTCGCTCGAGCATAATCGCGTGAATGGACTAGTGCTAACTAGACCAGCAGTTAAAGGGGCTTTAGTGCACAATTGTTTCCCATTTTTGAGAAAATCTGCTTTTCGGGCGATGTTTTAATGTAATGTCGGAGGATATCGCGTTCTCAGGCACTGGCGGTACTTCTAGTGCTAGCAGGATTCCCTGTAGCCTCTCACATCCACAGTCCCACAGCCGTCTCTCCCACAGCCTAGCTGCACCGCTGTAGCTCACCTTAGAGAGACGATATGTGCTGAACGGGCATTTCCCCCCCCCCCCCCCCGTGTCCATTTTCTGTGTCATTGGTGGTTATTAAAGATATATTTACCCTCAGAAATAAAGAGACAGGCTTATCGTAGCGTGCGGCGTGATTGGGAGGTGTTGGTGGCTCAGCTGTAAGGAGCGCTGGTGACTGTATGGGCGTTTCTCACCAGTAAAGTGGCAGAGCTGGTTTTTTGATCGTGCATTGCCTCGAAGTTGTAATTAGGACACGATTTGGCAAAATTGCTCCCTTGAGACCATAAATAAGCTAAAATAATCCAGAAACCCCGTCTGATGTCTGTATGTGCTGTGTGGTGTAGTTTGTGCTTAGTGTTCCCACATGAGGAGTGAAATGACAGAACCCCTCAGATACCCCCCCCCCTTTTTTTATTAGATGCTCCTTTTATTATTAGGACATTTGATTTTAAGGGGAATTGGATAAGCACAGGGTGAAGAATATGGATAGAGTTAGGGTCAGGTTAATGTAATCAAATGTACATGATTTTGATGATTTTGCCATCACTAAAAGCATAGGCAGGCAGTCAGTTGTCAGACAGCTGTCTGCTGAAGCTACAGGGTTGGGCGATATGATGATATTTTATGGTATTGTGATAAATTCTGATATTGTGATATGCAGTATGCTTTTCTAAGCATATCGAGGATCATATCTATAATATTGTTTTTTTACCCTATCGCCCAGCCCTACTTCAATATTAATATAATTATGAAAGTCTGTCACGAAAAGATCCTGGGTGACATAGACTTCCATTCATTTTTAGCTACATTAGTAGTCCCACTGCAGAACTGTAGAAGCGGATATGTCTGGGCTGATCAGCTGTTCCTGGGTTAAAGGGGAAACAGTGTCAGTTCGATTACGTGGTCAACCATCCCTTCAAGGGACCCCAATGTGGGTCCCCACAGGGAAAGATGCTGCAACATGCTGCTGTGTGAAAGAGAGAAACAGTTTTGGCCCTCCAGGTTTGCAGCATTTACTTGACCTATTTCACCCAAGCCGAGTGGGCTGAGGTTGCAGAGTTGGGGGAAAAGGGAGGAATAAAAGGGGGGAAAAATGAAAGTTTCAATAATTAACCTCTTCTGCATACGCTGCTGCAGACTGTTGGCACATTTTGAACACACAAGGGTGCACATTTATGAAGCAGGTGGCCTCAGCTTCAGTGGCATATGGTTCGGTATTAATAATGCAGACATCACAGTAGCGACTTTGTGCTTACTGTGCATTTGTACATGTTCCTGACATTTTTAGGAACAGGTAGTGATGTGCAGTTTAGGCCCGGCTTGTATGGTAGATTCATTCAGTCATCTGTTTTGAACCAGTTTTCCAGTCTAATCTAGGCACCCCTGCGGTCTAGTCCCAGCAGGGGAACATCCTTGAGTCAGGAGTTGCCAGAGCAGTGGCTGTGGCAACAGTTTTGCCGTCAGAATGTGTGGTAAATGGATTTGTTGGACATTTTACTGAGTGTGGTGTTCTTGCTGTTCTTGTTGTTGCTGTGCACAAAGCCAGATTGCCAGTTGCAGCAATTCCCAATTGGCTTTAGGAGTGTTTACTTGGTCGCGCATAACGGCTTTGGCGTCTGAGTTTCAGTCTGTCAGCCCGAAATGCAGACTGTCCAGCACTGTCCGCCAATTTTGGCTTCTTCTTCTTCTTGCCTCCTTTTTCTCCAAATTTCGAGTCGTCCCCCACTGGCCAGTATCTTTCCCTCCCCGCTGAGAGCACAGCCAGTTGCCCTTTTGTGGACTCCTGGCCATGGATAGCTGTGGCATAGCTGGGAGCACTCAGTATCTGGTGGCACGACTGAGATATCAGTTGGCTAACGCTGTTGAGGTCCTGCATATTTATTGGTATCGACCTGAAGCTCAACAAAATGTAAATGTTATTGGTTCCATTTTCGATTTGAGGATTTTACATGATGAACAAGTAATATTTTGTGAAACTGCACTAGCCACAATCTAATATGTCATCCCGAAGCTAATGCGGGTTTAGTGGCATTGTGCTGTTCTTCTATTCTGCAAAGCTATTGCAGCTAATGCAGCATAATCAGTATGAATATGACACTTTATTAGCTTTTAGACAGTTGTGTTAATGTATTGCTGGATTCAAGTGTGTATTGAATTAAGATTGAAAGTGATCGTTTTGAATGATACAGTATACTATGTTGTAAGGTTTTGCTTCTATTCTATGTATTGTAACCTCTGGTGTAGAGAGACATGTTAGTTTCTGACGAATGGAAGTCCAAATATCAGGGGGTTACAGATGATTTCAGAGTAATTTGAATAAGGAAAAATAATGACCGTTGCATAATTGGATCCTCAGTCTAGGGCTCAGAGGCGGGAACAGTGTGGCGTGGGACATG
Organism: Salminus brasiliensis; assembly: GCF_030463535.1. Lineage (NCBI taxonomy): Eukaryota > Metazoa > Chordata > Actinopteri > Characiformes > Bryconidae > Salminus > Salminus brasiliensis. The sequence goes on along the minus strand of NC_132901.1, from coordinate 13,864,604 downwards.
GCTGTTCTGATAGGGCTCCTGGAGACATTCAAACAACAGAGCCACTTCAGATATTATTATTATTTTATTATGAAATGATAAAAATACCCGTTCTCCATGATGCACATTTGTATTAGTATTTCACAATTATAATATATATAAACACCATTGTGGATTTTATAATAAATAACAATGGGTATAATGCCATGTGTGTAATAAATATGTAATCTAATGATTACATTCACTTAAATTAGTAGACTTAGGCATAAAACAACCTACATTATTTGCATATTGTTTATTAAAAACTGTCTGTTCAATCATCTGTATTTTTGCTGTAAAATGTATATACTTGGAGACAAAAAAAAAGGTGTATAAATCTGAAGTATTGCTAGACCACTTTTATTCAGCAACTCGAACTTATACAACTCTTTCCAAATGCTGGAATATGTCTGCCCTGGAAATGCCTTTATTCTTACCACTTGGCGTAGGTCCATCCAGTTCTCCAAGGACACCAGCAGCACAGGGAATTTCTCTGTCTAGTGCAAGAATTGCGACTGGATAGAAAGTGGTTTCAGCATTGTTTCAGACTGGATACTGGCCAGTTCAACCTGCTCCTTAGCAAAGTTGAACCCCAAATAGCATTGGCTGGATACAAGGAATCAGGGATGTCTCAATCTAACCTGTTGGATCAGGATCAGGGCTGATTCAGGCAATTGTATTGGATCAGGTATCGGCTGTTAGTTCCGGTTCTGATCCTTAGTTCTGTTGTAGCTGCTTGCATTAACAGACACGATTATCAGCTGCTGCTGTGAGAAACTATCCTGGAGCTGCAGTGAGAAACTATCCTGGAGCTGCAGTGAGGAACTATCCTGGACATTGTTTTTTTGTGACCACATTTTTGGTGAGCAAAACAAGAAAGAGCTTTATTTTAACTGATGAGTGCAGTGGCGTTACCAGTTAGAAGCTAAAACAAGGCTAAAGTTGGCTTCTAATTCTAGCTAATTCTTTATTCTGCCTTACATAGAGTTACATCGTGTATATTTCAGCTGTATAAAATAACAGCTGCATCATTTAAGGTGGAGCGGAAAGTTCAGGCTAAAAAAGCTTAGCCTTTAGCTATTTGAACCTTGTTGTAAGTTTGCCACAGCAACAACAAACTGTACACAGAACAGCAGTTAAAATGAGTGGTTAGTTAATATGTCAGACAATTATTATGTAAATCACTCTTCCAAAAAATGTTTGTTACCATTTATAACCATTATGTTCATTTGGAGAGACTGGGGAGACTTTTACCCTGTCTTTACTCTTAAAGTACACCTGTTAAGAAACTGAACTATTGTGAAAGCGCTCTGTTCTACCAGCAAACAGACTTGATCGGGACATCCCTATGAGGAATGAAATTCGAGTGGGAACTAAAGGTTAAGGGAGTAAATACTGGGAACCGTAAGTCATCTGTATCTACGATTGGGATTAGGATTGCCTCCCAATCAAAATGTAGAAAATCTCAAACCATTTTCTCGCTTGTTGCCGGGTTGTGTGTTGCCAAATTGCGGTTACAAATAGCCTACTGCCATAGGAAGTAAATGTCACCTGCCGCTTTGTCGTCTGCTGGTGTGAACGTACAGTGAGTGCTAGAATATTTATAATATTTAAGACAATATTTTAAAGCTTTTACTGCTTCAGTTAGACGATTGTACTTAAGACAGACCTGACAGTTCTCTCCTGTAATATAGTCTCTTAGACTATATTGGCTGAAATGATTGTTTACCAGAATGCTCAGCTTCTTAAAAAATAATAATAATAATAATAACTTTTTGCACAGGTTAAGCCTTGATTCAAACAATCAGAGGTGTTGTCCTCATTCACCAAAGTTTTGAATGGTATTTGTCGGCCCTAGCAATAGGGTGCCCCTGCACAGTTTGATATCTCACCTGATTTAACACATCATCAAGCAACTATTAAACCCATCATGAGTTGAACTAAGTGTGATAGAGCGGAGAAAATACAAAGCTGTGCTGTGCCAGGGTCCCTGGGGACTGGAATTAAGAATGCTGGCTCTGGTAGGAGATTAGCATCTGTGAAGAATTTTCGAATGGCCTAAAAGTGCTGCACGATTTAAATGCCTTTTGTTTCTGGCTTTCTTGATCAGTGACTGGAGAGGATAAGGATTACTAATATAATTTAGTGTAAATTTGTTGAAGGCACATACAGACAGCAAAGATGCGTTTCGGTTTCTCTGCATGCTTAAGACAAAAAGACCATATACCTCAAATACAAATAACCCTGGTCATTTTATAACCTCGTTAACTTTACGAGGCTACCATTATCATGATTTATCCTTAGCAGATGAGCCATTTGTATAATGCAAAAGCTACACTTAATAATAGTAATACAATAAATTGTTAATTCAGACACAGATATTAATTCAGGAAGAGTAAAACATGACCAAAAACTTAGAAAACAGGGTACAGAAAGACCAAAGAACAGAAAGTTCTTGCGGTGTCATGTGGTGTTTAAAGTAAAGGTGCACCAAGCCACCTTTTACAATCACAAACCCATGGCAACTGATTCACAGTTTCCAAAGCCATATAATGCATAAAAGTTGGAAGTCAGTCTGTTTTTTATTAGTGCCAAAAATAAATTTGCTTCTTAAACTGATGTCTGACACCTTTTCCAGTCACATTTTAGCCAGCCTTGTGTTAGTCCAGATTCATCAAAATGTGACAGAAAGCACACCGGGTACAGTATATGATAAGTAAAAGTAAAATGATGATCACAGTTATTTTGCTTAATGTTAAAAGCATTAATTAATTCAGTCAATTATGCACCATTGTGATTATTTTTACAGTAAAATCACTGATGTTAGCATTGTTGGACTTGAAAACTTGACTCTTTTGTGATATACTCATTATATTGCGTTGTGGTTAGGGGTGTAGCGGTACGCAAAGCTCACAGTTCGGTTCTCGCTGCGGTTTGGACCTCATGGGTCAGTACAAGTTTAGTACAGTGTGGAAAAAGTGGACATTAGTGGATATTAGTGCAAGTAACAGATTGTTCCTCCCTGAGGTAGTTAGTAAAGACTGTAGTGTACAAACATTAGCACGTTGGACATGTTCCATGCACATCATTTTGAATCAGCGCTCCAGAGTTAATAAAAAAAAACCTCAATAAAATGCAATGTTAGCCAGATAACAGACTTTAGGTAGGCTCACCAGGGTTGTTACAGATTTTAAATCATTCACTGAGCAAATCAGAAATCATGTTTCATATTAAAATATGATTTCAAACATTTATACACAGAAATAGGAATGTTGGGTTACTAGTTAGGGTTGTTGGTAGTTTCCACTTTAGCCCTACTCCAAATATTACCATGGTATATGATAATACTGACATCTTATACTGCATTATTTCAAAACCAAAAGTTTAGTTAGCTCAAAACGAAGCATACATTCACACAAAAGATAAATCCGACATTTTCATCCTTTGACTGAGGCTTTTATACCGAGAGACTCACATTTGAATCATGTTACACAGGTAGGTGGATGTAGCATGAGGAGTCTTGCTCAGGAACTGTTTATTGGTGTAGTGTTGTGTTCTTACCCAGCTGGGGAATCAAACCTCACTGTGCCATAGAGAAGGTGATGGGGATGTTGGTACCCATTGCACAACACCAACACCAGTGCTGCGCTAACATGCTGTTATTTGCATGGCAGCGTGAACAGCAGAAAACACACACTGACTGAACCATTTTAAATTCCGATTTATATGTGGTACTGAAAATCTGAAACTGAAGTATCTGATTCATGACAATGCGACCTCAGTCTGAACAGCCAGATCAGGAATTTAGTTTTTGTCCCATGCGCTGTGGAAATGGACACCTTATGGCATCATCAGCTAAATGCTCATTCCTATGGTTCTATTATTATTATTCTTTTTGGTTAGCAGGATAAGCAAAAAGAGCTGTAGTGTATAAACAAAGAAGTACAGTTTCTGTAATAGGAGGAATCAAACAGACAACAGAGGGTGCTTTGATATAGAGAGTAAGAAAAGAGTCAAAAGAGCTTGTTCACATAAAATGTTTCGTTCTGTCCAGTACAAGTCTTTTCTCTTTGAATTTGTGTCTTAGATAGCGTTCTTCACAGCAGATTAAATGAGTGAAATGGAGCTTCGGTAGGCTGGATTTAGTATGACTGTTTGTCTTCCTACAAGATTTAGACTAATGTTAGCGGTTCAGTTCCTTAAATGTGCAGAGTGAAGCGCTGGTGTAAACTAACTTAACCTTAGTTTAGCTAGCCAGTGAATGCCACACACCAGAGTAGAGAGTTTGGACCCCTGGCCGGCTATCTAGGCTTAGCCTGGCTTAGTGTAGTTATCAGACCAAACATGCACACAACACAGCACAAGTTGCATTCCAGTTAACTGAGGGCCAAACCACACAGGTTTAGAGGAGTGTTTGAAATGGAACGTTGCTGAGCTACTGCTGCTTATAACTTTGTTTAAGCAGAAAAATAACGTCTTTAGAGGGTAATTTTTAGATAGGAATGCTTCTAGGGCGTGTTTCCATATCTGGCTACGACTATTTTCAGGCAAATCCTGCAGACTGGTTAATCCAGGTTTGCAGGCTCTTTCTCTATTATTTGGAATGAATCAGCCTGTATTTCCATCCTTTCTCAGCGCGTGACCTCACCATCAGTGAGCTCCCACAGTGCCCCCTGCCCTCGTCCTCCTCGTTTGTACACAGGAGGTATGTGCTTATTGGACTGTTTACTAGAAAGACACAGAACAGAAATGTGACACATCATATGTCCTCGTTTTAAGATACCATCATCATTTCAAAAGGATTTAGAGTTGAATGAGTTAGACCTAATGACACTACAGGCCAGAACCTTTCGGACAGAAACAGATGGTTAAATATGTGTATGTGTCTCGTTAAGACACATTTGTTTAGTTATTGGTGTCTTCCTTCATCCTTATTTGTTTTTTTATCTTAAGCGTCCAAAGAATGGCCTCACTTTCAAAGCATTTCAGCCAGTGCAAAGAAAATGCTGCATTAGTGTTATCATGGGTGTTAATCAGAGTTGCTGATCTGAGAAGCTTTTTAGTGATTTGTCTTCTAATGCTTAAGGTCAGGATTTAGAAGAGGCGAAGCTGGTCTTAGATCAGCATGACACGGCTCATTTTACCCGGAGCATAATCACGACGATTTATCACTGACTCCCTGTTAAGCTGTAATTAGGAAAACTTGCTGCAATTGTGCTGATGAATGTTGACTCTATGATTATGAATAATCCATTACTATGCAGTCTTTCACTTTGAAAAGCTGTTTCCAAGATAATAGCTCATCTTAACTGGAAATGGTCCTTCTTATCCCTTCAACTGTATCTCTTCTATAGCTCGTCCATTAAAGCACAGTGGTGCTAACATTTGTATTCGGGCACAGTAAATTATTTTAGCTGATGACCTTAATGATTGAGTCATTACGCTTCCCGTAGTGCAGGTTTTTTGAGGACACGACTCTGGATATTGGCATCGAGCTTAGATAAGTCTTGATTTAAGCGCTCATGGCTTCAGCAATTGACTGGCAACAACTTAATCCCACTGAGCGCTTTGGATCACGCCAAAGCAGTTATATTATCTGCTAGAATGAAATGAGGCTTGTGTTTAAAAGGTGTGGTGTGTGTCACCCCTCATTTAAAACATCACTAAATAGTCAGAAAGTATCTATAGATGCTCTCAAAATCAGAAAGTATCTATAGATGATCTCAAAATAAAAATAATGAGATTAGTAAACAAAAAAGGTTATGAAAACAGTATTTCTGCATCTCGTTCTTGCACACGACAGCACACAATAAACAATGATTGAATGTCTAAAGTGTTCTGAAACCCCATCAGAAGAGTATGAGTTCGATCTGTAGCTGATTTGGCCACTCTAGCAGGTAGTGTTCACCTCCAAGTGTGTTTAGATGACCAGTGATTTTACGTAATGTTGGGTTAGCAGCAGTGGAAAAGATGTGGTTGGCTGGCCTTATGTGTCTCGAAGGAGGCAGTGCTAGTGGCATTGTATCCTGCAGCAGTGAGGAACATTCTCGGAGGGTAAAAAAAGTGTACAGAGTGAAACTATTTTGCGATGAAACATTAAAACCCAATGTAATATCTGTGGGTTCTAATTCTGTGAATGCATTTTTGCTTTTTGCTCAAGCCTCTTAAATAATTTGGTGAAATACACTCCCGCCATGTCCTTACTTTTGAAATATGGCTGTTAGTCATCGTAATTATTAACATACCAACATACCATCTTCTAGGAACAGCAAGTGATGAAGCATTACTATGCCAACACACATCACTGCAAGCTCTTCAGCCATCAGTAGGAATAGAGCAACGTCCTCATCCTTTTTCATGCTTCTCAACATTCGCCTCATTCTCTACAATCGTCTTCTTCCCTTCACCCCCATTTTGTGCATGAGCGTGAACGCCCCCTGTTGCTGACTGGCTGAAATAGTGCTGTGTGGCTTGGTCCGGGCCAGCTTGTTTGTTGTCCATTTACAGAGCCAGGGCTGACTGCGAACATCAGCCTTTTTCCAGCGTGCAAGCAGACTGGAGAGCTAGTGAACCATGAGAAACCGTTATTTAAATGTATTGAATTGAAATCAGGGTCATTGGGATTGGGTCATCCCTACTATATAGAAGCCTTTTTGCTTAGAGTGCACAGGTTTACACTCAGGTTAGCATGGGTGCCTGTTGAATGCTGTGATATCACACTCTATTAATACAGCCACCACTGTATCAGTATGCACATTGCCATGGGTTTATTCACAGTGATTGCTGTATTTTAAGCACAGTCCTAATAGCCAGTGGGTAAAACATTTTGGGAGAATAATTCCAGTGCTTGTATGCATTCCATCCACTGCCACAGTGTATTCCCTGCAAAACAACTGTACAAAGCAGCTTGATGATCTGATGAGACTGATCTTGTTTGGCTGTCTAGCTGAATATGACCACAGTGTCGGGCAAGCGTACTAGCTGTGGCAGGATCAAGAGAGAATGTATCCTGTTGCTGCAAAGGAAAAAGCATGTAAGAGTATCCGCTTTGAAAGAAGCGTACACTCTTACAAGACAAATTAATTAGGACATTTATTTACCATGGCAGGAAACCTTCTACCTGATTGCAATCAGCTTTTGGAAGCCATGCATGTCAGCTGAGATTTTGCATGAGGGATCAAGTATTTTTTTAAAATTACTATTATTGATTATTATTATTGTTGGTGGTGCTGCTGTTGCCATTATTGTTGCGAAATTTTGCGGTTTGACTCATTTATACCAGACATGTAAATGTATGCTGCAGTAGAAAGAGTGTGAAAATGGCCCAAAATGTGTAAAACTCCACAGGCGCAGAAGGGTACACATTTAACTCTCAGATTCAGGTCAGAATTTTTTACTTCAAGTAAGCATACATAATAACATCGGCTTATTCAGCAGGCACTGTGCTTCACACACTTTACAACAACTGGAAGTGTCAAAGAGAGGAGGTGGTATTGCGAACAGAAAACAGCTAAATAGCAGTGTTGGCTGTGATGCTGAGATTTAGAATTTACACTGTGTCCAAATGTTTGTGGACAATCCTTCTAATGAATGCATTCAGCTGCTTTTAGTTGAACTCATTGCTGACACAGATGTGCAAACACACACACACACGGCTTTTCTAGTCCCTGTAAAGAAATAATGGCAATAGAATAGGACTCTCTGGAGCAGATAAACATGAACCTGCCAGATTTTCTGTTACAAGGGAATAAAGCCTCCTGTGTCCTGTGCTCTTTGGAATGATTGGGGTGCTTTATCCAGTACTATTGGGATGAGTTGGGGATGAGGTGGAGTGGTGATAATCCAACAATACAATCATATCCTTACTGCAATACAGTTACTACATCAAAAGTAGTACTGTTAATTTCAGTAGAAACAGTAAATGAGCAGGTGTCCCAAGACTTTTGACCTTTGCACATGAATATAGGGTTAAAGAGATAAAGCTCTTCCTAGAACTAGCCTGAATAATTTTATTACTCAAGAATTACTTAGCAATATATGAAACATTATATTTGCTGAGACAAGATAAAATGACAGTTATTTAATAATTACATATAATATTAGTAAGGATATCCTGATCTACTATCGACTTTTTCACAAATGGTATGATGTACATTGCCTCCAGATTGCCTCCAAAGCATGACTGATCCACCCCCATGCTTAACAGTTGGAGAGATGTGCTGCCATGCCTTGTTCTTTCATTCATTTTTTGGCCGTTTTACTAATTCTGCCATTTACTTTAAAGATAGCTATTAATTGTTGTAACATTTAACTCTTAAAATCCAGTTGCATTACTTGAATGGATCATGTCTATTCCATACTGATGAGAAGTTTGTCTCATCAGAACTGTACCGAAAATCAGTGTTCTTATTTACCTACAGTATAGGTAATATCAATATCTCCAAATAGCAATTCTTAGTTTACCACATATATGATGTACTTCAAATTCCATTATGTCAATATAAAATAAACATTTTAATATAGTCAGTCTGTGTTGCAGCATATATATTTTAAAGCAGTAAACAGGCACCATTTTATAGCTGCCTGGACAAGGAAAATCCTTGTGTGTCATTTCTGACAAAAAGACACACGTCACTTATAATGACTAATTCGTACTCCCATTCACTTTTGCTGAAGGGTTATTTAGAGCTGCGTTTCTCAAACCTGGTCCTAGAGGCACCCGGCCCTGTACATTTTACTGCTTTCCCAGCTCCCAGTACACCTGATCCATCTAATCACCGCATTAACAAGCCCTTTCAGAGTTGCAGTGAGTGTGTTAAAGCAGGGGATCCACTAAACTGTGCAGGGCAGGGTGCCTCCAGGACCAGGGTTGAGAAACACTGATTTAGCAACATAAGCCGATCCACACAAACACGCCAGCCTACCTGTTCCTTTTCATGAAGGTATGTAAAATCAAGATTTTTTATTTTCTTTTTTTTATCTAGCCCTGAACCTGGAGACCTTCAGATTAAGCTGAAAGCATGTATTTTTGGAGTCACGGACTGAGGTGCAAAGGCTTGAAAAGTGTGTGTAGAAAAGTTATATGTAACTGCGACTTTGACTGTATGAAAGGGATTTGTTGAGGTCCTTGGTTTGTAAATACTTTGTTCTTAGTACTGTTGTGTAGTTTCCCTTTCAATCCTTTTGCTGCATCCCTCTTGTTTTTCACACTTTAACCCTTTCAGCATTGAACAACTTTTTAAATCTGCTCCCAGAGGAGCTACAATGTGTTCATGTTCATCCTTAACAGTCTTATGCAAAGGTTTTGGGCTGATAGGTAAAATTAGGTAAAAACCTATTGGGCTGATAGGTAAAATGACTTTTTTTAGTAAACTGTTATTAAATGAATTGTATTAAATGTGACATTGTGGACTGATTAAATTAGTTTGACTGTTTTTTTCAGTATTATAGAATTTGTAATATCTTATAATACACTCTGAATGACCTCCCTGATCAATAAGGCCCCAGTTACTGTAAAATGCTGCAGCATGCATTGTTTTATTTAAAAATGCTTGTTGGTTTCGGTCTTGTTTAAAACCGAAGAAAGATATGCGATTAGGGCTACAACAAAATTGCTATAGTCAAATAATATATTGATTATTGTTGATCATTGTTGATTTTCAAAGTAAAAATAAATTCACATCCTCTGTAGAGACACACGTCTGCACAAAGTGTAATTACTGTAAATTCTTAATTTAACATATTGCAAAAACCATGAAATTTCTTTACTGTAGGGGATTTGGGTAGAGGTTACATACTGAGCCTGGAGTAGCCATGATAAGAAAAAAACGCTACTCTCTCTATTATAAGTCAGAGAAGCATCACAGTGATTGCGAAGCTGTTATTTTCCTGTAAAAATGCTATATAGTGTTGCTTCTTTCAGTGGAATATTTTAGTCATAGAAGTTTCAGTTTCACCAGAGGTCTTTTAGAGAAACAGAGCAGCTCTGCTTTCACAGGTTCCTGCTATGCTGTCACCCTCTGATCATGTGTTATGCTTTCTTGCTGCTCAGTTGAGAGACACTGGTGTAAACAATCACAGCAAGCGCAGCTACAGCACGGCACAAGGTGGAATGGCCCTAGAACTTTTTCCACCCTTAAAAACAGGTTTTCACAAATGCGTGTAGGTGTGTTGTGTGAAAACAGGAAGTGAAGAAAATGTTACCTAAATGTGTTACAGCCACAGCAGTGCAGGCTAGCATGGGTTATATACCCACTCTGGAATTCTGTTATTATTTAGATACACAATAGCTATTAATTAATGAGTCTATGTCATGAATGGCTGGCACATGTTCTTAATTACATGATTAAAACATCTAAAAGTTTCAGTTTAATATGGTAAATCTCAATCCAGGTTTTTTGCTCACCAATACAGTCTGAATACCTAAAACCTTAGTTTTGATTCTTAGTTTGGATCAGATCCCGTCCTTGTGTTTCTATAAATAAAACAGCCACGCAATTAAAGTAAGATGTGCTGATAGTTAATACTGAAGCAAAATGACCTTTTTTAAACTGTTATTAAATGAATTGTATTAAATGTGACAGTGTGGACTGATTAAATTAGTTTGACTGTAGACTAAACTTTTTTTTTTTTTTAGTTTTTTAGAATTTCTAATATCTTATAATACAGTCTGATTGACCTCCCTGATCAATAAGGCCCCAGTTACTGTAAAATGCTGCACCATGCGTTGTCTTATAAACCTATGCCCGTTAGTTTGGAACAAACTGTTTAGTGCCCGTTTAAAACCGAAGAAAGATGTGCGATTAGGGCTGCAACAAAATTACGATAGTCGAATAATATATTAATTATTGAAATGGATAATGGATTATTCAGACTATGAATGTGTCCATTACTGAACAACTCTTATGTTGCTATCTTCTTTTACGGTTAATTTTGTAAAGATAGTAAAAGTGAATAGCTTTTTCAACAAAATTACAGTTTACAGTAAATCAGTTCTCTCATGCAAGTGGATACAAATGCCAAATCAAATCAAATTTATTTGTAAAGCAGTTTTTACAACTGTTGTTGTCACAAAGCAGCTTTACACAATCAGTAATTAGTAAAAAGAAAAGAAATCAGCAACATAAGAAGACAAGGAAAAACTCCCTCAGAGCTGGAGGAAGAAGCCTTGGGAGGAACCAAGACTCACAAGACTCAAATAAAAACTAAAATACATGATATATATAAAAAATACTAAAATATACTAAAAATAACTGATTGGCTTGGTGGTAGTAGTTGTTGCTTGCAAGAAATTCAGAGATGGGATGATGTGTATTTCCCCAGTTCTCAGCGTCATGCTCCGCTGGGTTAGCGTCTATCCTCATAATACTGAAAATCCCCTTATATAACCGCCTGGTTATTAAGCACACAGTCTTTACTGGATACAGTGATGCACACTCATACTAATACACATCAGCAAGGACAGTGACGCATACCATACACGGGCATATATACAGTAGAAGCAACAGTAAACCCTCAATCATGGCGTTGCATTACTACACAAGCATAACTGCGTTTTCGTGAGGCCGAGTGCAAAGTAGTGTTCTCCTGTCTTGCTTCTTGAACGAGGATTTTATAGACGTATACTATTTATATCAGTCCACCTTAATGTAAATGATCACCATAACCAAATCTATAACTATACTATATCTAAAACTGCCTGAATTGTTTTATTTGTAACAAACTCAATTGCTTATATACGTTAATATACAACAAATTGTAGTTGTAGTATCATGCATGCCGAATACAACAAAATCACCCTATAGATGTGTTGTAGTATTGGATCAGATTTTTCTTCTCTGACATATCTGATCCGGCATTTTCTACCAGCCCAATACTGATAGCATAGTGTGGTATACTGGGGATCACTGCCATCTCTAATTTAAACTTACTTAAAAGTCACATTAGATGCTGAATCAATCATGTTATTCGACACACCCTGCGCCAGGAGCAATTTTCATTCATTCACTCTTGACTCTTGAGCCAACCCCAGCCCACGGAAGAACAGCTTTTACACTTGACAAAACGTATCTAACTCTTGTTGCAAAAGACCTTGAGTCTGGAAAGAATCTCCGGTGTGAAAATGCCCTAAGGGTACTGCTAACCCTGAGATTCTGCAGCATAAGGAAGGCTGTAAAGTAGACAAGAAGCGATAGTTCTTTCTCCCCATTTTCGTACAAGCTGTAAACGGGAATTACAGAATGGTATACATCTGAAGAATGTTTTTGTCAGAAACTGACTGATAAATATTGTGAATTATGTACACACTTTAGGGAGGTTCTATCAAAAGTCCATTCAGTTCCTGTTTTTTACTCGAAAATGTCCATTTTCAATATTAGTAGTAAGTTGCTTTTAAAAAATCATGTTAAAGGAACACTGGGTAATAATATCTGCCCCAGAAATGTTGTACATTGGAATTGGCCTATGATTCCCATATCATTCTCATATTTTGTCACGTGACTGCTTTGACTTATCACCTGCATGGCTAACAACCTTCTCCTACAAGAACGGTGGTTCGTTTGGAGGTGCCCTGGGTGCAGACTTGCGTATTTGGGCCAGGTGGGAGTAATTTCTCCACATACGTGCTTTAACTTAGTTTGTGACTTAATATCATACATGCAAACTTGCTGACCTGCCGTGAAATTTTATGATTTTAAGCCAGTAAATGCCTTATTTATACTAGATCTGAGGTCTCAGGTAGATTTTGTTTCCCCTGTAATTTAGTCTCCAAGTGAACCAGAACGCACCCAAGTTCCAGGTTAAATCACTAGTTCTCTCTTAGGAATGAACCTGCTCGAGCCTGCTACAGTGGACTGGACATTTCTGATGTTTTTCCTTTCATTCTTATGAGCACAAGCGGTTGTTGTTGTTGTATCTTGTTGAATGCACTTGTTAGCCCATTACTTGTTACTTAACAGTGTGTGATTAAAGGTTAATTGTGTTAGTGCACCATAGTAAGATATTGAGTTGGGTGTAATGGTAATTAATATTGATTATATCACTCATCTTCTCCCCAACCTGCTTAGAACTGCAGCTGAGCTCTGGTTATGCTTACTCAGCACACCAGGCCAACACACATACACAGCACACAGTGTACGTATTGACTTTAGCCAGAATGTGGAGGCACAGGAAATATCAGATTATCATAGTGATCTTTGTTCTGCTCAGATTAGGCAGATTAACGGATGACCCTGACACAGTTTGAGGAGAGGAGAATCATCAAAAAAAAAAACACACACACACACACACACACACACACACACACATACACGCATGTGCCATAAGTGAATAAGTGAGTATAATAAGGGTAAATCTGACACACATTCCCAACTGTTTGTGGGTATATGTCATTGTACATGTGGGTGGACATGCACATGTTTGTTAAGGGCTGTGTTAAGCTGATATTGTGTGTGGTCCAAATGAAGCAGATTTTTGTGTGTGTGTGTGTGTGTGTGTGTATGGCCATATGTGTTTTGAAGGTCTCTGGTATGACATGAGTCAGGGATCAGATTGACCCAGTTTTACCAAGCACACACACACACACACATAATGACAGCTACATCTTCTGTGCATGCGCGCATGTGTGTGTGTGTGTGTGTGTGTATGTGTGTATCAGTGCCCCCACTCTCCTCCGTACCCAAGCTCCTCCCGTGTGAATCCCTACAGGAAGTGACATGTGTAGTCTTTCCTCTTTCAGCATGGTAAAAGCGAGGGAAGCCTCAGAGTACAGCAGAGGAATGAAAAATGAATAGAAGGAGGGGGAGGCAGCACGCATGAGGGAGTCGCGAGCCACTCTGTGTGTTCTGTTGATGTGATGGGACGTGACAAGCGCGGTGCCCATGAGGGTAGAGTTACCATGGCGATTCCCAACACACCCCATCCGTGGCAATCTCCCATGCACACAATCCATATTTAATGCAACTTCACTTAGTGCTATTCAGCTGCCCACCTCTCTCTCCTTCTCGCTCTCCTTCTCGCACTCTCTCTCTCTCTTTCTCTCGAGTTCACGCTTACATTTCTGGCTGAACTCTGATTATACATTTATGGACCGGATAGCTTAATTATTGAGTTTGCTGTAAAAGTGTGTTGCTGTGAGGCTTTTAGCAGCAGTGTGTTGAATGTATATTCTCCTTACATTACTTTAAGCCTCTATGATCTATAAGGTACTTGCACTCCATATACTGTATGTAAGACAAAGTGAGGTATGGAACGCATTTGCAGAGGGCGGAAAACCTTATAGCAGGGGTTTCTTTACATCCAATTAAACCATAGTAGATGTTTCTCATTCTCGCTCATTTCCAATACTTTGAAATAATTGAAATAATAGTATTTGGGACGCACTGCCCTGTTCTGGAATTGAAATCAAATAAAAAGCGACATGGAAAGAGGAAACACAGATCCGCCAGAATTAAAATGATAAATTGGCCGTGAATTGGTTGATTCCAAACTTGACTGCACCCCTAGACAGTACTGCCCTGCAGGATCACAGCTCAGATCCCTGGTGTGTTGGCATCCTCCAAAATGCATTGGGCTGAGGAGATCCAATTATTATCCATCACTGAGCAACAGAAAACACTGATTGGTCGCCTGCATGATTGCATAGATGAGCTGCTTTCCGCCTCTAGATGGTTGAAGGGCAAAAAGACTAAGGCTTCACCTCGAGCCAGATGAGTCATTTGCAGCAATCACCAGGTCAGCTGACGTAGCAGATTTGTCACAAACTTAACTGGATGAAAAATGTGGAGCCCGAGGGCCACAAAAACTGGAATAGGATGAAGGCAGTAAGTAATTAAAAGTTCAGCCCCAAAGGATGCTTTGGTAGATGCCACCTCAGAAACAGACCTTTTTTCCCCCAAGACAACAGGACATAGTCAGGACTTTGTGATTAAACTCAACAACTAGCCTGGATTAATACAACCAAATGATCGATTTCAGTTCACTTTCTTAATGAGTTGGCTCAGGTAATTACTCAGTCAGCTGTGTAATGAAAATGCATAATTTAAATGTCCCACTGCACGGTCTTATAAAAAACGCATGACATGTCAATTTATAAGCTTCATCAAATTAATCTGTAGATTATGTGATTGCTATAATAATATATAGTGACAGTACGTTTTTCGATGTATCTAGTATATCAGTTGTAGCTTACTAGCTTGACTGCGCTTTAAAAAAAAAAGCTTCAAGCTTCCATATGTCAGGAACAAGGAGTTTTGCAAAGCGGCTTGTGAACTGAGCAGGATTTGTAAAGCTCGCGTAAAGCTGTCAGATTGGACGTCCACATGACTGAAAGGCCCTGAAAGGCTCTGAAAGGCTCGTTCCCTCCATTTGAGATCATAGTTCCTGGATATTAAGTGCAGCAAAGCCTCCTATCAATTAGGGGCTTTTGAATCAATATCAGCTGAACCAAGACTGAGCAGCCATGCTTCTGGAACAATATCCTACTGTAGAGGTTAGCGCAACTCCTTGACTTATGTGTAATCAAGCCCTTTTTTAGGAGGGGTGCATGGTACATAGGTGTTATAATACCCGCTGATAAATGGAGAAATGATTATTGGTCTGATATTGAAATTCGTGTCAGTTTTGGGCAATTGCAGCTCGTCGTGTTATCTTAAACTCAGTGGTGTTGGGAATTTCCCTTTATCTGGACTTCACAGGGCTTCTGCTTTGCTGTTCTGCAGTGTATCAATCTCATCAATCTAACTATTTCAGGTCTCTGCCCACTTTTAGTATTTCAAAATATGGGGTGTTGTACAACAGTGTAATGGGGAGTTAAGCTCCAGTCGACCTACTAAACCTGACAATTAACAGGTGCGTGGAATCATGTGTGCTTAAGCAGGAAAAGGCAAATAGGCAACACAGGGTCTTTTTTCATATTTTTTTCATATTTATTTTGTATTGGGTAAGTTAGTTACTGTAAGCAGTGGATAGTAAGAATGTAAGAATGTTTTTTT
Source organism: Salminus brasiliensis (assembly GCF_030463535.1). Taxonomy (NCBI): domain Eukaryota; kingdom Metazoa; phylum Chordata; class Actinopteri; order Characiformes; family Bryconidae; genus Salminus; species Salminus brasiliensis. The sequence continues at coordinate 13,848,597 of NC_132901.1, read as the reverse complement.
GTTTTTTGTTTTTCAAATAAACGCCTACAGTTGATTATATTTAGATAGGAGATCCTCTATATAATAGAAACTATATATGTGAAGTAATGTATAATGTTAAAATGCGGTAAGAAAATACTAAGGACCAGTTGTGCCAAGGTCAGTGCATGTGTAGATGAGAGCTGTTCACTCTATTCTGCTCTCTGTGTAAACTTTACCTTAAGCACATATAGGGTGGTGCTTTACTCATGTTCCCATAGGAGACACGTGTGTTCACCCACATCACTCCTTCTTAAGACTCATAATTACTCACTGTACCACATTAGCTCTGTACCACACATTCTCAAGTAGCACTGACCAGTAAAGAGTAGTAGTAGTAGTAGTAAGTCACAGTATAAGACTTTGATGGTACTAATACATGCTATAATACATTGTTATTAGACAATAAAAATGGCATCATTTAAAATTCATTTGATCTTTTAATGATTTTGGAAATCATTTATAGTGAACAAATGGACTCATTTAGACTCTCAGGGTATTCCACGTCTCACTTACTTACTAACTTGATATCAAGATGTCAAACATGGGTTATTAGGACATTAGTGATACAAGTATCCCTCAAAATCAGCTGTGTTGATCAGCTGTGCATATCCTAAATTCTAGTTAAGCTCTCATACAGTACGAAGCACCCTGATGAACACCAGTGTATTGATTTTTTGTCAGACTGTAAAGCCTAAAGTCTTTGTAAAGCCCATCATGCAGCTTCTATGCAGAAAAGCAGTATTTGCAGTATTTTATATGAAATGTTTATGCTAAATGTACAATCTAGTGCATATAGCCAATTAACATATTAACAAACAGCTGTATCTGAAGCTGTTAGAGCCAAAAGTATGTATTTATTTATGTCCCGCAACATGTATATGCTTTCTGATATTGTAAACAAAATCAAGATCAAAACAGCAGCTTTTTTAAGCAGTACACAGACTATAAAGTCATGGTTGTGTACGTTTCGCCAAGCATTGCGTCACACATGCCGTGCCTGGTTTGAAAAAGGCTTCATTAGGCTTGCGTGTATTTAATCCAGTCTTGAGTTCTGTTCTCTTGTCTGCTCTCTGTCGGAGGTGAGGGCGAGTGACATCTATCGCGTAGAAAAAGAGTGCAGTGCGCGCAGTGATCAGTGCATCAGTCTCCATATACACAGAGAGGACTGCGACAGGTAGTGGTATAACGGTTTGGCACGCATGTGAATTAACTGCCAAGGGTTTAACCATAGTAGTGTGGAATAGAGTTTTACTGCTGCTGTAGTGTCTCACATCGTTTCATGGACATTTGGACATTTGTAGCTTGTATTCCGTCTCTGGTAAAGTTTCTGGGCAAACATGCATGTCGCGTCTGACCTCGAGCACGGCTGCAGAAACGCTGTGTTGTATTCCGCTGTCCGTTCTGATAGAAAATATGTCAACAGTCCGTGAGTGGTTTACCATATCTGACTCTGACTCAGAGTAAAATGTGTAAAACTAACGAGACTCTTGGGGGGAAGCAGAGTAAAGGCGTAAACACCACTAACCATCACTCAGTATACCGAGTGTCAAAAGACAGCCACTTTAGATTATCTTTATATGACAATACTAATACATTGAGCAGGGTCACACATCTGAAGGGACATCGCTCTGGTGTTTCAGTGGAGAGCAAAGTTGCATTCCACAGCTTTAAACAGAATAAGCAAGCAGAGCCTGTTACTGTGATTGAGCCATTATGTTGACTTTGTTTCAAAACAGTGGTTTTATTTTATTCATATTTTATTTATTTCCATTGACATTACATTAATTTATATATCATGTTTTTTTTATTATATTTAAACATTTTATATTACAATTACAATGTCTATATATACCTAATGATCAAAGATTCATTGGTCTTTAGTAGGGTGTAACTTAGTATGCATTAGTATTGCATTACTATTAGTATTACATTAGTATGCAATTATATTAGCATTATATTAGTGACATTAAATGACAATATTATGCTTTATCTTGAAATGACAATAGTATCATTTATCGCAATTATTTTTGGGGGATAATTTATCATTAAAAAGAAGCTTTTGTGACAGGCCTGTGTCAGGCTGGGGTTTGATTTCCTGCCTGGGCAAGTACAACCCACTATAGAGCCCAAGCCCATAGACAAGCCTCCAAACACTGCATTCTCTTACCTCTGCAACAGGAACTATAAATTGCTTTGGATAAGAGCATTTGCCAAATGCCTTAAATATGGTTAGTGTTTTTGGGGGACATTTTTAAAAACAGTAATTAGATGGTTGACTTTTAGCACAGAGGTTTAGAGGTTTGATGATGCTCATGCTCTGCAGGTGATCTTATCCCAGCGAGCGAGATCACTATATACGTGCATAAGGAACTGTTTCTCCAGGGCCAGACATTACCTTGTGCATACAGTGTTTTGGATTATCTTATGGCTCACACATGTAAAACATGCTTATTTTTCATTAATTTGTTTCATTAATTATTATTATTGTGGTTTATTATATTAATTATAATAAACCACAGTGCATAGGGTCTAATTCTAAGAGAAGCTTGACTTTGCTAATTGTTCATGGTTGTAATAAGCATCCCACCATCTGCTCAGTAACAGTCCAGTGTGCTGCTTTCTTTAATATGCAAACGTGGCTGATTTTATTCACTACATTTTTTTTTTCCCAGACATTCTGAGGTGTTTAGTGTAACTCTAAGCTTAAATTAATTCATCTATCACACACACTTTCAAGATGGAGATTTAGTGAAGTTGTTAAAATGCAGGACACTTCTAGCCTTTTAAAAAAGCGTGTAATATATGGCTGGCTTAATATGAGAATGTGTTTCATCTTTATTAGGTTATGAGCGCCCCTTGAGCTTGGTGATTCGCAGCCCCAGACAAGCCAATGAGAGGATGGCCAGAAGTCACATGATCTACAAAGCCTCCATCCAGCTGGTTCTGCTGAATCTACTGAGTGTGCTGCAGCTCTCACACACTCAGAGTGAGTCTCTATCTCTCTCTCTTGTTCTTTTTCTTATACACACACCCACACCTTTGCCCACACTCACACACACTGAGTATCACATTCCTTTTAGTTTCAGGAGGATAATTGTAGGCTGTTCAGATATTAGTAATGGAGTCTAAGCACGGCTCTTAGAGAACACCTACCCACAAAGCGCTGCATGCTGAAGATAAGGAGACGCTGAGCACTCAAATCTGTTTAGTTACCACTGACTGATAACATGTCTTTTGTTGTTGTTGTTTTTGCACAGGAAGCATTTACTGTGTTTCATAGTGAATCATTGAAGAAAGCTTAACAAGATTAAAACTGAACATCTGTTGCGATTACGTCTACCAGAATCAGGGCAATCTCAAATGTTATCATTACAATTCCAGGATCAACTTCAGTGCTACCATTTCAGTCAAGCGGGTTTTTCTAGCACAGACAAAAAAAAAAAAAGCAATGAAAAGGATTTGTTTTGCACAATTGAGAAATGGTTTTAGCACTGCTTTAGCTATGTGGGTCTGGCGTGAATATGCAGAAACACCATTATCTGAACACAGTTATTGGGGATTTTCCTCAGTGGACACATTTGAACTCATACATTTTTTAATCACAATATTCATACAGCTCACACACACAAATATGTGTGCATACGCATTGAGTATGTACGTCTGTGTGGAGGGTTTTCAGGATTAAGATTTCTATGTAAAATTAAAGCACACAAAGAGGATATGGTGATTTCATCTTAAGTCATCTGGGGTGACCACACATGCACCCACCCACACACACACATACAAAATACTATCCTAGGAAGAGGGGCTAAAACCCATTGCTTCTGCATGCTTTTGACTTTTGCTCTTGGTCAGTGGAACAGACAGCAGATTAGTGTGAGTGTCCACTGCGTCATGGCCTGATCCAGTGACTGGATTAATGCACTGGTTAGATAGTAAGGGAATCCGCTTGAGAACCACTTACTGGATAAAATGGACTTCATATATTCTCTGCATGTAGACTTATCTGAAACATTAATGCTGCATTGACGTGAAACTTTGGGGGTCTCGCTTACTGTCGGTGAATACATTCGTAAGCAGAAGAAGTTAAAGAAACGCCAGAGGGTTTTAGGGGATGGCGGGTTGGACTGAGCCGTACTTGAAACTCTAAGGGCTTTTGGTGCAGATCGACTTTTGACCATTGCCATCAAGTATGGAGGGGCTGGTCCATTCTTGATGGTGCGCAGAGGGAGAGCAGCCAGAAGAGAGTTGCAGTAGTGAAGTCTTGAAGTGACGAGAGACTGAACAAGCACCTGGGTAGCCTCTCTAGAGAGGAAGGGTCAAATTATCCAGATGTTGTACAGGAGAAATTAGTGATAAAAACCCATCTGATTTTTCATTTTAAACGATAGACGTTTCTTGTGGAAGTGTGGACTGCATTAATGCCTGTTCAACACTGTCAATTAATATTTTGAAACAAGTCCATCTGATTTCCATAATCCTGATGGGTTACAGCAGTTGTTTGCTGCTTCTTTGATAGTTACCATTGTACAATATTTTGAAATGGGGGCAATAATCTTAGTAAATGTTATTTTTTTTAAGATTTCCTCACAGCATATGAAGGTCTATTGCCAATAGATGTATTTGCAGATATAATTGCAGTTAAAAGGAGACTGTCAGACGCCGTGCTTTTGGGTAGTATGGCTGATGCTCTCAGTGAGGTTCCATCAGAAAGTTCATCATCATGCCATGCATGTCCAACTAAAGCAACTAAAGCAATTCATTCCCTGTCGCTTTCTCTCCCTCTTAGGTCCTCCTCGTTTTACTCGGACACCCACTGATCAAACAGGTGTACAGGGTGGCGTTGCCTCCTTTGTGTGCCAAGCAACAGGAGACCCACAACCCAGAATCTCCTGGAGCAGAAAAGGCAAAAAAGTCACCAATCAGAGATTTGAGGTACACACAGATACCAAGAAACATTAGTCATTGTTAAATATACATAAATAAACAATATGTCATTTGTTAAATGTCACAATATTGGCTTATTTAGTGTGTTTAGTCAATATAATCAATTCACTAAAATATGTGGAATATATTACAATCACAATACTAGTACTGTGATTATATCACAATATAATCATAGTACTAGTATACTGTAGATCCAAATGTTTGCTACTATTAAGTTGCACCCATTGTTGACACAGATGTGCGAAACACACATGCTTTTCTAGTCCCTGTAGAAAAGTATTGCCAAAAGAATAGGACACCCTGGAGCAGATAAACATGAAGTTATTGGCAGCATTCTTAATGCTCCCCAACATTGAGCTGTGGAGCAGTGGAACTGCGTTCTCTGGAATGATGGTGCTTCATCCAGTATTTTTGGGATGAGTTGGGTGGTTGGGGTGGTGTTCATCCAACATCCTGACCTCTCTAACGCTCACAGCAATGCTCCAAAATCTAGCATAAAGCCTTCCTTGATTTCGGAAGAGACAGTAAATTAGCAGATGTCCCAATACTTTTGTTTATTTGGTGTGTTTTGTCTGTATTGTGTAGCCCTGCTATACACACTCAGATTGACTTACATATAGCAGTTACCAGAATATCAGAAACCTGAGTGTGCAGTCCTATACTGACACACATGGACCATATTGGATATGCCATAAGCCACCTGCTGATATCTCTCTCCCACACAAGCTCACACAGTCTGACTGTCGTCCTGCCACAATTGCTTTGTCTTCATCTCATACAGTCTTATCCTGCTTTTTTCATTTTTATCTTTATCTATCCCATTTTCTTTTTGGCTCTTCTTGCTGTTGGTTTTTGTCTTGGTCTTTTTCTCTCTTTCTGTGGACTTTCTTTTGGACATTAACTTACTGTCTGTTACCCTTCCTATCTGTTTTGCTCTCTCTTTCTCGCTCTCTCTCACACACACATTCTCTGTAGGTGATTGAGTTTGAGGATGGCTCTGGCTCAGTGTTGCGGGTCCAACCCCTGCGGACTCCTCGTGATGAGGCCGTCTATGAGTGTGTGGCGTCTAATGAGGCCGGAGAGATCAGTGCCTCTACCCGCCTCACTGTCCTCCGCGGTGAGCAGACACTCTGCTTAATTCATCTTCTGAAGAGACTCATACTGTCACCTTACCTTGCAGTTTTTAATTCGGCCTACTCTGCTAAAGTGGAGAATTTCATAAATTCTTAAACAGGAATTTCCCAAAAGGGAAATGGCTTTACTTTCATTTTTTTTTCTCTATTGGTTATACATTACATTTTAGAAATGTACAGTTAGGTGACAGTAAAAACAGATTTAACTAAACAATAGTAAGTTTATCACCAGTTAATCATCGCTGACAAATGAAGATGCATTTTAATCTGGGTTGATTCTAAATTGGAGAAAAAAATGTTTCATCACAATATTGTGGAAGTGCTAAATTTGATGAAATATCAGCAGAATGCATATATACAAGGTGTGTCAGTTGGCATGGAAGACAACCGAGGAGGAAACTGGAGCTTTTTTTTTAAAGGCACATCAGCTCTATGTTCACAGCCGCGAAAATGAAGCATACAAAGACCACTGTACCTACTGTGAAATATGGAGGAGGCTCTGTTATGTTCTGGGGCTGCTTTTCTGCATCTGTCACAGGGTGTCTTGGATCTGTGAAGGGTACAATGAAATCTCAAGGCTATCAAGGCATTCTGGAGTGAAATGTAAATCCTGTTGAACATCTCTGGAAGGAGCTAAAACATGCAGTACGGAGAAGGCACCCTTTAAACCTGAGACAGCTTTAGCAGTTTGCTCATGAAGAGCAGTCTGTAGCAATTCTAAATTGGAGAAAAATGTTTAATCAGATTATTGTGAAAGTGCTAAATTAAATGCAGTTATATTTGTGGAATATTTAGGTGGTCATATATTGTTCAACTATGATGTTAACATCATGCAGTGCTTTTCAGGAAGCTTGTCCTAGTGTGCTATTTTATGTTTGCCTGCCTTCATATCACAAGAGGTCACCTGTCAGAACTTATCATCGACATATTTGAGCTAACCAGTGATCTGAGTCCTTAATGTGACTGAAGCTGTGTGTGAAGAAGATGTCATGGGCAGGCAGAGTAACCCAGACTGGTGAAGCAGAAATGCACATGAAATATTCTCAGTTGAAGCTTCTTTGTTGTTAACTGTGGGTAAAAATCACAAGGCAGAGAGAGAGAGAGAGACCTTATCATAAACAATGCAAATGGCATTAAAAAATATCTATTACTAGTCAAGTCAAGTCAAGTCAGTTTTATTTGTATAGCGCTTTTTACAACTGTTGTCGTCACAAAGCAGCTTTACATAAATAGTCATTAATAAAAGACAGAGACAAAGAAGAAAGAAGAAAATAACGTAAGACATGATTACTTGGTGGGGTGATGCGGCAAAAAGTGTGGAAACTGAACTGTGGTTCAAAAATGATGACTGAAGATTAAAATGCATAAATATAACAATTTGACTCAAGGGATATGTTCAACTATGCTGTGTCCTGTAGTTAGCATCAAACTTGTAATCTGTCAGTCTGCCTATTTAAAGGGTGAAAGGTAGTCACTGTGCTGTTTGGGATCATGGTGTGTGCCACACCGAACATGGTCCACAGAAAGCTAAGGAGAGAGTTGTTAACATGTTAAAGGGAAAGGCTTTAAGACCGCCTCCAAACAGCTCGATGTCACTACAGTTCACTACAGCGCATATTTTTCAGAAGTTTAAGGTCTACGAGACTGTAGCCAAGCTCCTGGGACATGGCCACAAGAGGAGAATTGATGACAAATAGAAGAGAGGGATAATACGAGTGTTAACCAAAGCTCAGAACAACTTCCAGACAGATTAGAGGTGAACTCCAAGGTCAAATGTCAGTGTCAGTCAGTTTGCACCACCTGTCGCTGTCTTAGCCAAAGAGGACGATCAAGGAGGAAACCACTGTTAAAAGCAAATCTAGAGGTTTTGGACAAGTCGCATCAGCTCTATGTTCACAGACTCTAATATGAAGCCTACAAAGAAAAGACCATTGTACCTTTGGTTATGTTCTGGGGCTGCTTTGCTGCATTTGGCACAGGGTGTCTTGAATCTTTGCTGGGTACAATGGCATTTCAAGACCATCAAGGCTTTGTGGAGCAAAATGGAAGTTCTATTGAACATCTGGAGAAGGCACGCTTTAAACCTGGGAGACAGCTGGAGCAGTTTGCTCACTAGGAGTGGGCCAAAATACCTGTGGACATGTGCAGAAATCTCATTGAGAGTTACAGAAATGGCTTGATTGCAGTGATTGCCTCAAAAGGTTGTGCAACAAAATATTAAGTTAAGGGTACCAGCATTTTTCTTCAGGGTTAGGATTAGGGCTAGGGTTTTCATCCGTTGATTTTCAAGAAATTTAGTCAATTTCAAGTTATTTCAGTGACTACCCATTCTGACCATGTGTGTAAAAAAATAAACTACACCCCAGGTGTAACTGCAGGTTCTAACCCCACACAGGGTCTTAACCTGCCAATATCTACTTTCACCATTGCAAAAGTGGGTACAAACAAGAGCAACACCTGCTGTGATATATAGCCTGTTTGATCAGAAAAGCCATCCTTAATTTTACCTTTGTCAGCCTTACGTTTTTTTTTTTTTTTTTTTTTTTCAAAAGTGAAATATAATTTCAAAATATATGTTTTACCTTATTATCTAGATTCTAATTCCGCAGTAGAATAGAAATCATATTAACCCAGTTTAGTGCCCACTAATTTAAACGTTCTCTAAAGTACCACCATGCATCCCAAGTCCATGAACTGGGGAAAATGTCTGTTACTGTAAGTAGTTGATTAATTGATCTCCACAAGACATGAAATTCAAGATAAATGTTTTTTTTTTTTCAACAATTAAAACCTGTGTGTGAAGAAGATGATTAAAATAATTGATGCTGTCATAGAAGGAGAAGGCTGTAATAACGTTTTAAAGCACTGGTAGAGAGAAAAATATATTTCATATATTTCATGTTATACCAGCAAACATCACACAAAGCTGAAGATGAAGATGAAGATAGACTAGTGATCTTAAACACACCTCCAGAGTATCAGTCCACAATGGCTTCAACAGCAGGAGAATGATCCTAAACACACCTGAGAATTCAGGTTCTTCCATGCCCCTTGCAATCATTAAAAACTCAAATTGTGTCTCTAAAATAAATCAGAATGAACAGCACACACTTTTTTCGATTAACCTGCACTCTTTAGGTCATATTTAGGACATATTTGTTGCAAAACTACTTACATTCGTGGTATGACAATCAATGTGTATGTGTGCCTTCCAGAGGACCAGCTCCCTTCTGGGTTCCCGTCCATAGACATGGGCCCCCAGCTGAAGGTGGTGGAGCGCTCTCGCACAGCCACCATGCTATGTGCTGCCAGTGGCACTCCAGACCCCGAGATTACATGGTTCAAAGACTTCCTTCCAATCGACACACACTCTCACGGGCGTATCAAACAGCTACGCTCAGGTAGGTCCCTGTGCGTGAGTGTGCAGATGCTTTCAGAAAGACTGAATGATTAGCTTTGCTGTTTTTCTTCTTTTCTTGTTTCTAACCTTGCAATGTCGACAAACACTCACACACAGACAGTCTCTCATACACGCCGTTCTTCCTGTGAAAGAATGAAAAGTGATCCATGTGCTGTCTCTTTTTCTGTGTTTTGATCTACAGAGTCCTTTGGTAAGTCTCTTACACTGAGGCACAACACACACGCACTTGCGCACTCAGCACAATGCACAGTGCCACACACTCCCTCAAAATACCAGTCTGGATAAACTGCATGGTACACAATATTGCACCTAACTCCATAGTTAGCCTCACGTTACACAGTCATACAAACAAAAACACACACGCACACACACACACACAAAAACACCAGCCCATGCTCACACACAAGTTTTAATATGCACCCTGATCATGTAGAGTTAGACATCTTCACCCGAGTGCTACCCCTTTAACATGTGGAAATTAACCTGTGTCACTTTCACTCAATCTCTCTCACTCTCCCTCACTCCTTCACTCAGTGGCTCACTCGCTCACTATCTCACTCACTCAGTGCCCCTTGCCATCAGAGAACCTACATCAATGCGCTCTCTCTCTCTCTCTCTCTCTCTCTCTCTCTCTCTCTCTCTCTCTCTGCCTATGTTTCTCTCTCGCTCTCTATATCTAGCCTGACCAATTTTTTAATGCTCTTCTAATGCAAAATGTTCCAGTGGATTCTCTCCTCCCATACCCGTGGCTTCCTTGTTTCCTCTCCTGCTCTGCCGATGTGAATCTGCCTGTCTTGAGTGTTAATAGCATTGGAATTGTCAAGAAGGCACTCTTACGGTTTCTGTTTTCTTCTGTTATATTGGGGATGAGCAACCTCATATGGAGGATTTATGTTAACTGAGACTCATTTAGCACTTAAGACATGAAGAATTACATGCCCTTTCTCTCTCTCTTTCTCCCACTCTCTCTCTCTGTCTTTCTCTGTGTTTATTTCTCTTCTTCTTCTTCTTCTTCTTCTCTCTCGCTGCACTAACTCTTTTCTTTAATCTCTCATCTGCTTTCATTCTCACCCATCCAGGGGGTACACCAATCAGAGGTAAGAGTCTAAAGCTAACCATGCCATTCAGCCCATCACTATTCACTTACTCTCTCTCTCTCTCTCTATCTCTCTCTCACTCTCTTTCTTACTATCTATCTTTTATTCTTTCTTGTTCTTCCTGTTATTTTCCTTCCCTCTCTCTCCTAGTCATATGCTCATCACAGTCTATTTTCCAACAATTAACCCTGTCATTCCTAGGGATTATATTTATCATGCCAGCCATGGCTGTTTCTTCATGATAAATCTACTTCCTTCTTGTATTTTAAGATATGTTCACATGACGTGTTTGTGTGTTTCCCAGTGTGCAAATGTTTTTAATAACGATTTATTTGAAGCATTCATTTGATTGGCAGATTTGGTTATTTTCTATATTCGAATGATTTCTATATTACTATTCATTTTAGGAAGCTGAAACCACGCCTTGATTATTACAATTAAAATCAAGTTCTCTAAATTTAGTTCATGTAATCTGTTTTGACACAGTTCGAATTGACCTGGCTCTGCCTTTTTTTTAATGTTATGAAATGGGTAATAGACTAATAAATGAATAAACATTTCTGTGAATGTCTCTCAGTTAGCTCACAAACACTGGTTTCTTTTTTTGCTATCTGTTTTTGCCACTCTCCTGATCCCTCTGTGGATCTGTCCATCTCTTTTGTTCTCTAATGAAACCGCATTTCATCTTTCAGCAAGTCCCGTCTTGGACACTCTCTCTAATGAAGCATCTTTTTGCCTATTTAATGGAAGTTGTGTATATATTTGTTTCCTATGATCCTCTATGGGCGGATATTTCTTCTCTCTCTCTCCTTGTGCCTTTTATCTCCCTATGACTATCATTTTTTTATTAACTTTTTCTTATTCTCTGGCCCCTGTGAGTCAATCCATGGAAAAAGCTGACTCCATTTTAAAGGATTTCTTTTTAATATCCTTCTTTTAATGCCAGCCCTTGTCTTTGGCATTTTCTTTTTTTCCCCCCTTTTTTTCATTCGGAAGGCAAGGCTTTTGTTGGGTCTGTCTTGCTGAGCTGTCAATTGCGAAGGTCCGCTGAAGATGAAGTCTCTCAGAAAGCTCTAATGGAACGGCAGAACACACGTTTTCCCATTACAAGGCATTAATTCTCTATTGATCCGCCTTGTCAGTCTGATAAAGCACCCTGACCTGTATTCATGCCAGTAGGATGAGGCAAGAGGATGTGTGAGGAACCGAGCTAACACACTCACAGACAGAATAGACCAGGCTGAATTAATATTGATCATGGTTTTGAGTGTGTATTTTGAAAACGTTTTCTCCTATGTGTTTGTGTATCTGTGTGTGTGTGTGTGTGTGTGTGTGTGTGTGTGTGTGTGTGTGTATTCAGGTGCACTACAGATTGACCGTAGTGAAGAAACTGACCAGGGGAAATATGAATGTGTTGCCACAAACAGTGACGGAACACGCTACTCAACGCCGGCCAATCTCTACGTCAGAGGTGCGATTATGGGTGATGTGTAGACAGAACAAAAGCACAATAGCTTCTCTTTAGTTTTCCTGTCTTCGTTTTGTTCTCCTCCTCACCTGTAGATAGTGCTGTCTAATCTGGGTTTATTTTTTCTCTTCCCTTTGATGTTGTTCTTTTGCTGTTCTGCCTTTCTTCCATTTCTCTTACATCCCCTCAGAGCTGAGAGATGGTGAGTGCAGTGCCCATTCTGCCAACATCAATCTTACACATTTACTCCCAGCCTTTTTTAATAATTTGGTCAAATGCATAATGGACTGCATATATGTGAATTAGAGTACCCTACATAATAATGACAAAAGTAAGACGTTATAGTTGTATTTGTTCATGCATAGATCATTTTTTAAAATATTTTTTATAAAGGTTGCATGATCTCAGTTACAGTTTGCCTGCATATTTATTTAAACAAACCCTGGCAGTCATTTACCCTTGAACAAATACCAGATGTGGTAAAAATGGGATTTCATGTAATGTTACTAGGGATAACAAGCACTTCTGTTGGTGGAGATAATAATTTCTCTCTCATTGCTTCGGCAGTGCGGCGAGTCCCTCCCCGCTTTTCGGTTCCACCTATGGATTATGAAATCATGCCAGGGGGAGGGGTGAACATTACGTGCCAGGCAGTCGGCGTGCCTATGCCTTATGTGAAGTGGATGCTGGGAACTGAGGATTTAACACCGGAGGATGACATGCCAATTGGAAAGAACGTTCTGGAGCTCACAGATGTCCGGCAGTCAGCCAACTACACCTGCGTCGCCATGTCCACTCTTGGTGTTATTGAAACTGTCGCACAGATCACTGTCAAAGGCAAGCTTACCACACACATATATTAAACATAATGTACAGTGTATGCTTATATACTAATAAGTAGGGTTATATTTAGGGTTTAAGGTGATAAAATAAAGAATTAACATAAAGCAATCAGAAAATATTTACAGTAGCAACATGATCAGAGCATGAAAAATAACTACAGTACAGAGAAACAAATCTAAAATGTACAGTTGAGCATGCCAGCCAAGTAGAGGGATGATATCTTGTGAAATAGTTTTTATTTGTGTACAATGCAAAATGAAAATTATGAAATATTCTAGCCTTTAAATTACCGTTCTTACTTTCAAAGTCCAATGTGGTCCTTATCTTAAATCATGACAACTGCACATATAAGTGCGCAACAGTGTTTCAGTTTCTCTTATTACACTATATTGCCAAAAATATTCACTCACCTGACCAAATCATTGAATTCAGTTTCAATCAGTTCTAAGGCCACAGGTGTGTAAAACCAAGCACCTAGCCATGCAGACTGCTTCTACAAACATTTTTTTGAAAGAATGGGTTGCTCTCAGGAGCTCAGTGAATTCCAGCCTGGTACCGTGATAGGATGCCACCTGTGCAAGCCCAGTCGTAAATATTCCACAGTCAGCTGTCAGCTTCTAACAAAGTGGAAGCGATTGGGAACGACAGCAACTCACCCCACAAAGTTGTAGGCCACGTAAATTGACAGGGCTGGGTAAGTGGATGCTGAGGTGCATTGTGTGCAGAGGTCGCCAACGTTCTGCAGAGTCAATGGCTACAGACCTCCAAACTTTATGTGGCCTTCAGATTAGCTCAAGAACAGTGTGTAGAGAGCTTCATGAAATGGGTTTCCATGACCGAGAAGCTGCATCCAAGCCTTACATCACCAAGTGCAATGCAAAGCGTCGAATGCAGTGGTGTGAAGCCACTGGCACACTGGACACTGGGAATTCCCAAGAGAACGGTACTTGTCTGACAGTGTTGAGCCAAGTGTGAAGTTTGGTGGAGGGGGGATTATGGTATGGGGTTGTTTCTGATGAGTTGGGTTTGGCCCCTGGTCAGTTTCATGCTCCCAACTGCGGGAACAGACCTTCCTGTTCAAACACGACTGCGCACCTGTACACAGTCCTGACCTCAACCCAATAGAACACCTTTGGAATGAATTAGAGCGGAGACTGCGAGCCAGGTCTTCTCCTCCAACATCAGTGTCTGACCTCACAAATGCGATTTTGGAAGAATGATCAGAAACTCAGAAAAGGTTTAAAGAGGGTTAAAGAACACTAAGTCTTTACACATTTATATTATTATAACTCTCAGCTTCTCTTGTTCTCTTTTCCTTCCAGCTCTCCCAAACCCACCAGGAGCTCCAGTCATAATGGAGCGTTCTGCCACCAGTATAACCCTGATGTGGGACAGTGGAAACCCACTTCCTGTTTCCTATTACATCATCCAGCACCGCCCTGCCTCTTCTCGTGACCCGTTCAAAGAGATCGACGCCGTGGCAACGACTCGCTACAGTGTCGGAGGGCTCAGCCCCTACTCCCATTATCAGTTCAGAGTGATAGCTGTGAATTCGATTGGTCGTGGGCCTCCCAGCCCAACAGTGGAGGCTCGCACAGCCGAACAAGCTCCTAGTTCGCCACCACGCAGGGTCAGAGGTCGTATGCTTAGTGTTTCCACAGCAATGGTACAGTGGGAGGAGCCAGAGGAGGCAAACGGACAGGTGGTTGGCTACAGGGTGTATTACACATCAGATTCATCGCTGCCTGTTAGCCAGTGGGAGAAGGAGATGGTACGTGGGGCAAATTTCCTAACCATACAGGATCTGACTCCAAACAAGACCTATTACATCAGAGTTTTGGCCTTTACTGCTGTAGGAGACGGGCCTCTCTCCAGTGACCTGCACATCATTGCCAAAACAGGAGGTGGGTTGGGTGTGTGTGTGACTATAATCCTCTGCATGATTTTTCTCCATCTTTGCTGTGGCACTTGAGTTTCCAAAAAAATATATTGTCATAAATTTCATACTTTTGCAGTAGCTTGACAATATAATGATTTTCAGACTGTCTACACCATACAGTGAGTTGTGCATTATTGGACAGTGATGCCATTTCTATTTATGTTCTCCCTAAAAGAACATAAAATATTTTGCAGTTGGTTAGTTCATTCCAAAATGTACAGTAAATAAATATACATCAGAATATATTTTCAATACATTGCATTTTTGTGTGTTTTCCAGCAAGGGCTGGAAAATGTAACTGAATCATTTATCACAGTAAAATATTTAATTGTAGTTTATTTTTAAAAATATAATTTCAGCAGGAGAAAAAGACTACATCTAAACACGATTTTGAATTTAACCACCTTTCTTATTAAGGCACACAAATAATTTATTATACAGCTGTATCTAAAAATGTTGCCAGTGTCTCAGAATTACAGTGTATCTGATTTCGGTTTTGTATCTATAATGGTCAAATGGTCAAAAGCGGGGGAAAAAAAATCAACATTTAGCTCTTTGTCCTTTAAACAGCGGCCGCTCGATTTAAGACATTGTTTTTTAGTTATTAATTATACTCTATTAATTCATAAGTGGGCTGTTGTTCTGTGGTGAACAGAATCTTATCCTGCTAACTACGCTAATGTGAATCAGTGTTTGTAATTAGACTGATGGTTTAACATTTATTGAATGATTGATTTAAAATTGTGCATGGTGTTTACTTTATCTGTGACTTTGTGGGCAAATTGATCTTTGTCTTTGATCGTTTTTTGGGTTTAAAATAATGCGATTGTACAGAATTGTACGGATGAGATTGTACAGAAGCCACATAAATGTAGAACCATGTATGATACTTGCAGGTAGTTTCTCACGCTTCATTATCAAGGAATGGGCACACGCTTGAGGTGTGCTTATAAGGCAAACTTAGCATACTCGTGGTTTCCTGGTAGTTTGAATTTATTATAAGTGAAACATTCTATCGAAAACGTATTGCTACTGATGATGTGATGATAGATATTAATATTGTTTTATCACCTAGGCCTAGTTCCCAGTTTTTGAATGAAGTCTCATACACAGATGGAGATGGAGATCATCTGTACTAAAGTAATCAACTAAGAAAACAGTGGAGAAAAGTAGATGTGCTCACAGTCTAAGGTGTACCATGTCTATGTAAAGGAAGATGATGTGAGTGCTGATGGCAGGATTGATTCAGAAGAAGCATCTTAACTGTGTAGATATAGCTGCGTGCCTTAAAATGCAGTGGACAAGCCTTAAACTAAAGCAGTGTTTGAGGACTTAGAAGGAGAATGTCCTTGACTGACCTGATATCATGACCGAAATGCATTTTACTCACTGAAGGCAAGACTGACATCTCTGCAACAAAAAGGAATTGGAAAAGGGCTGCAATGCAGTCCATGCAGAGAATGACCAGGAAAAATACACTCTGTGGTGGAGATAAGCAGTCAGAAATCGAAAACTTTGAATAGAAAGATTATGTTAAAATGTAAAATTGTGTTTTTTTTCAGTTGCTCATGACCCCCTGATAATAGACTTTACAATATAAACATTGTTTCATTTCCGAGCCACTGTTCTGGCCAAAAGAACAAAAATCAGACTTAGAAGTTCTCTGTACACTAGACCTAGGAGGAGATTTTTGAGTATGTAAGGGGATGGATGGACTAAGCTGTTGCAAGCTCTATCCGAAGACATTAAATGTATTATGCAGTACATATCTATTATAGGCAGTACTTTACCTTCAGCATGTAGGATAGTTTCTCTGCCCTTCTGCACTTTACAGTTCCTTCTCAACCCACTGAGCTGAAGGCGGAGGTGAAGTCAGAGACGAGTGTTCTGCTTTCCTGGTTTCCTCCAGCTCACAGTGGCACTGATGCTATCACTGGATATGAACTTATATACAGACTTGGAGACCAGCCAGAACAGGTATGCTAAACACATATGCACCTGCAATTTACATACAGTAATTACATAAGCGTACATATAACCACAGATAACCGTATTGGATTGTTGCTGAGTCTTGGTCTCTAACTTCTGCAGAAAATCACCTTTGAGCCGAGTTCCAGTTACCTGCTAAAGAATCTAAAGCCATTCTCCACCTACACCTTTCAGTTAGCAGCACGTAGTAAACATGGCGTGGGGGCTTTCACCGGCGAGATCACCGTCCAGACCCCTCAAACACGTATGTCTCTCACACATGGTTCATACAGAAATACCAGTGCAAACTGAACTGCTCATAGTACAGCAAGGCTTCGTTACTAGAGAATACGTTGGACACTTTGTAGGCATGTCCAGTATGACAGCGATATAATTGTGGAATTAAATATGCTCCCTTGAAAAGCTTTGTCTTTTTTTAACACATTTGTTCATGAGTATTTGAACATGAATCAGAATACAGACTGTATACAGAAATTATTAGAAACTGCATAATGGTATCATTAAGTATGCATTTGGGCCAGTATCAATAGGGGCCAGAACTGCGACCAGACCTTTCAGACACCCATCATAGATATGAATGTCATGGCAATATTAGGCTTTCAGTTATTTATTTTTTCTTTTCTGGGGCAGAATGGGTGTACAACCTACATCTTTAATGACATCTTTAATGAATTAACAAAAAACAACACAGCGTCACAATCAACACAGGTCACGATTATACATACAGGGTCAGAAATATACATACTTTAAAACTGGTTAACACTAGACCTGCCAAGCACTGGTCATTTGACCGTTGTGACGTCTTAGTAAATGCACTGTGCCAAATTCATTCTTTTACATTCACTTATGAATGTATTGCTCTTTTTTGTTTTACTCATTATATCATTAATGTGATATGTAAGTTTGAATTATTGTATTACATTATTGTATTTTCTATCTAGTTCTTTTCAACTTTTATTTTCTCGTTGCTATTTTTTGTCATTATATTGAAAATGCATGATGTCTGGTGTTTATACTTATACTCATTCACCTGACTCATGTCACACAACAATTCTCCAAAATCTCCAAATCAGCAGTCTGTCATTCTGTCATAATTCAGAACATTAAGCCAAAAAGGACAGATGGAAGGGCTGGAATGAAATATATATACACTGAATATCTAGAGTATCTACACTGAATGAAATGACACTTAAAAGCTTCCCTGACATACGATGATGGCTAGATGATGCCTTTTTTTTGTGTCATTCAATTTTGTGTAGATGTTCTGTGATTATTTCCTTCCAGCCCTTCCATTCATCCCTGCAGCTCGCTGCTTCTAGGTTGAAGTAAGTCAGACTGGCACAGCGCTTCTAGTAGTCCTTTAGCAAAGTGTAGACTTGGGAAGGCCCCAAATAAACTTGTGTACCAAATTCCACCATTTAAAGCCTAATGTTATGCTATGACATTTATGTCCAAAATTAGTGTATTCACACTTCTGACTGCAACTGTAAGTGATGTGCTTTAAGTATAAAAAAGTATATTGGATTGGTATCAACCAATACTCAAGGTTTCTACATTGGTAGTGTTATTGTAGTGGTTGGTGTAGTACAGTGTGTAACAACACTACTATCTCTATAGCAGACTAGGATTCGGTTCTCTGGCTACATACCATGCAACACCAATAAGAGTCGCTTCATTAGTTTCAGTGTGTAACTTGATTAAAATGTAAATTGTCCTGGATAAGAGCCATAAATGGCTTTATTGCTGGTATTGCAGAACAGTGGTGGGGTGCCATCTCTAGAAATGGCTGTAAATCGTTATATGTTATTATGATGTTCATATACTATTAGGATTAAGGTTAATGTAAGTCTCCTCATAGCTGGTAGTCAAAGCACATTGATTGTGAATTTAAAAACTCTTGGTTTCAATATTTATTTTTTAGAAAGACAAAGTGACTCTTTCTATCTGACAGTTGACTCATGCGCAGTGACATTGATAGTGAACAGAGTTGAGTATAAATCCTTTGTCGTTAAACTGAGGTTCTTGAACACTTTAAGCTTCTTTTGGCTTCTTTGAGAAGACGTCCTAGTCTTGGCAGATGGATCTTTGCAGACAAATGAGGGAAATATATTTGTAGCTCTTCCCAGACACAGTCTGCTTGGGACGTTTGAAAACCCTATAGATGTTGCTGTCTACTTAATTTAAGATAAAATTTGTCTTAGTTCCCTGGTTTTTATCAGAGCGTTAACAGAGGAATAGGTTGGAATAGGAAACACGAATGGCAAGTGGCGACTCCCACAGCGCAGCAGTTGTATTTCAG
This sequence comes from Salminus brasiliensis, assembly GCF_030463535.1. Classification (NCBI taxonomy): domain Eukaryota; kingdom Metazoa; phylum Chordata; class Actinopteri; order Characiformes; family Bryconidae; genus Salminus; species Salminus brasiliensis. Next base: position 13,829,440 of record NC_132901.1, on the reverse strand, counting down.
ATGTATTTCAGTACAGCTGCTGGTAACCGACACAGTCAGGACTATGGCTTCATGATGAAAAAAACTGACATTGCAATGTATTTCTACTGAGCTTTATATTGCAATCAACAGAGCTATCATATAGTAGTTTGTGTTATTAAATCGCAGCAGTGTGTTGGTGGCAGTGAAATGTGGATATGTTCATATATGCATGAAACTCTTATGTTAAAAATGACAAAACTTTTTCACATCCTCACACCACTGTAGGCAGCACTAGCTGACCGAATAACTGGACATAGGGGGTCAATAACATGTATTTACTGACAGGCAGTTTTAATAACAGTTCAGGATTAAAGCACCTACTAGGAACACATTCAGACTTATTGGGAGTCCCAGTATACCCATGTTTTCTGTTAAAATCACACTTGCAGTGATCGAACGCACGCTTGTAAGTCACGACAGGCTCTGAGGAAAACAGAATACTTATTGATATGAGAGAGGTGTTTGCCAGAGTAGGTATCCAGGCAATGTTCTAGGACCTTTCTGTGGTTTGTTGGGCTTCTCTCATATTACTGTCTATTGCCTTCTGCTGTAGTTAGTTAGAGGACAACCAAAGAGTGGCCCAGGCATGCGGCACACAATCACAGCCAGTTAGAGAATGAAATACAAAGTGAGTCAGATAGATGCATACACCAAGATAAATTGGAAGAGCTGGAGTAAGAAAAAGGTGAAGGTGAGTTTAATGTTAAGTGTATCTGTGTTTGTCCCTTTATGTTCACTATGCACAGACATGAATTCATTGATAGTCTTTACAAGCTCTATCTGTGTCCTGTGTTCAATTTCTTTTTAAATCCAGTTTAACATGTCTGTGCAAGCATCATGTCACATTTTACGTACTCATGGTCCTTGTGGTTTTTTCATTGTTTTATGGTTTTGTCTTTCTTGTCTTTTTTTATCTGATTTCATGTCCTTACATCATCCTGCTCTCACTCTCTAAAAACTAACCACTAACGCCTCAAAACGCACGATTAAAACCTGTCCGCCCTGCTAACCGTCCAATCAGAACCCATCCCCCCTCCCCAGGAAGTGACATGCATAAGCCCCTCCCCCAGCAGCCTGTTGATAACCTGGTCTCCTCCCCCTGTGGACGGGAACAATGGGATTGTAACGGGTTATTCCATCCGATACGCTGCCACGGAACGAGACAAACATCAGGTACAGCACATAACAAACATCCCGCCAGACTGTTTCCGCTACCGGGTGGAAGGCTTAAGGAAGTGGACTCTCTACTCAGTGACAATCGCTGCGCACACAGAGGCAGGGCAAGGACCCGAGAGCCTGCCGTTATTGGTCCGCACTCAGGAGGACGGTATGTCTCCAAAGAAACTGATTTACATGCCAAAGCTACCTTTTGTCCTTTTACCAAAAACCCAAATCCTGAGTCTTTCCTTGGTCACGTTTTTTAAACATCTCCACGTGCAGTATGGCACGTCTTCTGTAATGGATGGCAGAAACATAAGCTACTTTTTTTCCACAGTTTGTGGATTTTTTTTGGTTTTTGTCTCTTTGCCACAGCTGTCATATCTTGTCTTTCCCTTTTACCCTCAATCCTCCTACACTTGGTTTTTTGGAAAAAGAAAAGAAGGAACAGTTTTGAACGTGAACCTGTTTGCTGACCTCAGCCTTTCCTCAACCTTCCCCTCTTGATCACCTGGAAGGTATGAAATGACCTCATGTCCTGTCCATGTCCCCACGCTGCCCCCGCAGTGCCTGGTGCTCCACCACGGGGCGTTGATGTGGTGGTCCTAAACTCAACTGCCGCTAGAGTGTCATGGAAAGCTCCTGTTGCTGAGCGACAGCACGGAAAGATCCGTGGTTACCAGGTGACATATATGAGACGTGCGTCCGGAGAGAGGACGGGTTCTCCAAGGATCAAAGAGCTCTTGCTGAGAGATTCACAGGTACCATAATACGCTCATATGTACACACTCTCTCTCTCACACACACTCACACTAGACTGCACATAGTGACACTAAAGGTGCAGAAGCCTCTTTGAGACAAAACCTGTATTACATATTTGGATTATCTTCATTCCAAATTTGTATGTTTACATGTAATTGATATATTTGTGTTAAAATATAGATAATGTATTAACATAATAGAATTAAATAAATACATATGAAGAGGTGGAAAATTTGTATTGTCAAAAAGATTATGCTTTATTAAGATATGTTTTATTGTATGATATGTTTATCCAATATATTTCACAATGTATTATTGCAATGTAATGGGAACCCTTTGAAATGACCTGGATTTCTACATTACCTTCTAATAAAATGTGGTCTGATTATTATCTAAGTCACAATTCTAGACAAACTCAATCTATTTAAAATAAAACAAGCAAGTTATAGTAGTTATAAAAGACAAGCAGTCCTTCATTAAGCACACTGAGCAAACACGTACAGTGCAGGCTAGAACAAGTAAGTGAAATTCTGTGTTAGTGACTTGTCCAAGAGCTAATTGGCAAAAGATGTTTCATTTAAGAAGATGAGGTTGGATTTAAGTGTGGATCTTATAGGTGCTTTACCTATTAAATAAAGGCACACAAAGCCTGCTTACTGGCGAATCTGTTCTTCTCATGGAAGATTAGTTAGTAGTCTTGATGCAAACAACTAGCAAGAAAAGTTAGAATTATAGTGATGCATGATTCTGGGAAAGGCTACAAAACGTTGCAAAAGACATGGGTGTACATCAATCCAATACTGATTGACTGGAACACATTTGCAGGAAAGAATATCCTTCACAAAATTTTCCAAATCTTATTTGCAGTTACAGGAAATGTTTGAATTGCTGTTAAAGGATAATCTACACATCATTACATTTAAGAGTTACATAATTTGTGTCTAGCCTGCACTATGGATGTTTACACAGTGTGCTCAATAAAAGACATGAACAATACAGAACACATAACATTGTGGTTGTGTATAATTGTGACAAATAATGATCAGATCACATTTTAGTAGCGAAGAAATCCTTACACTTAATATTCAGTTTTTATTTTCAGTGCCAAAGACTATTTTGGACATAGAAAATTAGAGAATTAGCATGTTAAAAATATATATATATAAACATGGCTTACGTTTATGAATACCTGGGTACAGGGGTCAATTCATGCTAATGGCAGTTAAGTGTGCTTTGAGCATTAGACTCCATTAGTCAGTTCTTGCTTCATTAGACTCCTAATGTGAAAGAGATAATGTTAACCATGGCAGAATAAATCAGGTTTTAGAGATATGCTGCTATTGTGCCGTTACAGTGAACATAGAGTGCTCTAGTTTTTCATATATTGTCACACTTTTGCTGTAACATTTTAAAATATAAAGTTTTATATTCTTTTGTACTCTTATTAATAACAATCTTTCTCTTGATTTTCAACTTCAACTCAAGCTGCAAAATGATTCAACTCAATATGTGAGTAAATGTATTGACACTTATTCACTGTATTCTCCTACTACTTTATACTGATTGTCAAGAATCTGGAGTGTCCAACCCTGCAGTTTTCAGAATGCCAAAATAATAATAAGGTTTTAGTCATCTTTCTGCCTAATCAGCACAATATGCCAAAATGATCATTTATTATTACATTTGCTAATTGTACCTTCCAGAACTAAAAATGCTCAAACAGCCTACATGGTAGTGACAGCCCTCAGGTTCTCTCATGACATTGGTTACAAATTACAGCATGCAAAGGAAAATAAATGTGTCTGTCTGTGTTTGTATGTGTGTGCGTGTTCAGGAGCTCATTCTGTCAGATCTTTGGCCAAACACTGAGTACTCCTTGGCAGTGGCCGCATTCACCTCCAAAGGAGATGGAGCTCGTAGCAAAACCATTGTCATCAGAACTAAACCAGCACGTATGTACCCTGCAAGGATTATTTTTGTAGTTTTGAATTTAGGAATTGTGCTTCTTAATTTAGTACATTTCATATAATTCAATTTAATTCTTATTTTGCTTTTATTCCAATGCTGTTTGAAACTGTCATTTATTTTGTTGTGTGCTTAAATTCATGACACCAGTTCTTAAGGATGTACCACTCTGATACCTTGCAGAAGGTAGAGTAACACAGTATCTGTATCTAGTGTTTTGACTCTGGTCAGTCTGGTGGGTGGGCAGTTGGTCTAATGCGGGGAAGAGCCTAGCGGAGTTCTTTTAGTAGTTTTGAAGGCATTACATCACATGTGCAGGTTGTCTCATGTGTTTCCAGATGAGATCATATTCTCTATTCTCCAGTATATTCATTTGGAGAGTTATACTCTTATATTCCACCCCATCTTTACTCTTGAATTACGCCTGTTTAGAAACTAAACTATCATAGAAGTGCTCTCAATGTGACTGCCCTAGTTAAATAAAGGTAAATAAAATTTCTGTAAACTACACTGCACTTCAGTTGTAGACTGACAGCAACAGCTATCAGTTCAGAGTGTGTACCACTATACGCACTCACACACACATTTAGTCATTTGACTGCAGTGTTTTAAAGGAACTGGAAGCTGAATGGCCTGGGAGGTCAGTAAGACTGGGTTATGAGACATTGGATACACCATAAAGTTTATAAAGTTAACAGTTCTTTAAAACAAGCACAATAAATCAGAATGTCTGATTGTATAAAAAATAAGGTGTTTTACTAGTGTTAGTACCTTCGTTGTGGAGCTGATCGGATCGGGGGTAAGAACACATGATCAGGTTAGCCCAACAAATTCTGCATAGTCTTAATTGGTTTAAAATTGATCAGTGACATTTGTCCAATAGTGTCTGCTGTAGAATCAGCATTCATATTTTCAGTATTCTAGTAGTTGTCTTAAATTATAGAGTGTTTCTTAAATCTGCCCTGCACACATAGATCTCTTTCCTCCGTAATCCAGCTTAATAGTCAATCTTCAGTCAAGCGTCAGGGAATAGTTCAAACTGCCAAGGGCCAGTTGATCCTCAGGAACAAGATTAAGAAACTGGATTGTGTGAAACTGGATTGTGATTATTTGTAATTATAATTGTAATAATAATTGTAATTATTTTAGTGAAGGGATATGACTAACAGACAGATTTACGTCTACTTTTTCAGTTTATTTTAATCTCAAACCTTGGCCAAAATGTAGCAGAAGGATGAGCCCCTGAGGGCTGGCTCAACTGGCTAAAGGCTTAGCCTATCTTTGGGAGATGCTAATTTGAGTCACAATGGAACAACAATCCAGTGCAAGCAATGCAAGCATCCTTTAGTGTGGTGCTTTTCTGAGTGGGAAGGGTGTCCCCTCACCCTCCATTACTTATGAGAGTGCCAACCATATAACACCCCATACTGCTAGCCTCGTCTTGCAGCCTGATCAGTGTGACATAGAGAGAGACCTAGCTACTGGACTGAAACTGTTCATGACTGAATTGGTAAATAAATTTAAAAAATGTAAATAATAAAATATTATGGATTTTATTTCAGCAAAACAAGACAAACACAATCATTATCAGATCAAAGCATGATTATCAAAACAAACATTACAATCAGAGCTACAAGTGTATACTGTGTTTACAACATGGCCATTTCGCTAGCAGTACTTGTAATCTTAAGAATGATATACTTTAAATTCTTCTGTAATGAATATGTTTTGTAGTTTTGCCAATGAGGAATTAAAGTGTGGACTCACACAGTCTAATATAGTGTGCCCTTGGTTCTTCTACAGCATGGGTTTTAAATACTCGTCAACACTCAAACGTCACTGTAGGGTTTTACAGTTTTTCTCATGTGTTTCCTTCACAGTGCCAGATGCCCCGGTGTTGACGGCCAGTGGCGTGTCAGTCAGCACTGTTCTGTTAAGTTGGCTCACTCCCCCTGCTGGACTATCGCCGGTCCTGGGCTACCGGCTTTCTTACGGACAGGCAGAGAACCTTTCAGAGAACTCCTTCACAACAGTGGAACTTGGGGCAGAGGAGCAAAACTACACAGTTTTATCTCTGACTGCCGACACCCGCTATCTCTTCCGCCTCGCCGCTCGTGGAGCTTGGGGTTTCGGCCCAAATGCAGAGGTTGCCGTGGTGACACCAGAGGTCACATCCACCGAAGGAAAGTCAGCTATGACAACAGAATCAGCGCCTACTCCTAGCCTTTTGCTTAATTTAACAACAAGCAGCGTTGGCTCAACATCACTCAGTCTGCGCTGGGAGGAGCCCAGAAACATTGGGCCAGTTCAGGGTTACCGTGTGTGGTATGCACTCACCTACAGTAACGGGACAGACATTGCCAAGGAAGAGGAGGTGGCAGAACCAGCCGTGGTTCTCACAGGGCTGAAAGCAGATACTGAGTATGTGGTCAGAGTGTGTGTGGTAAACGAAGATGGCCCAGGGCCCTATAGTCCCCCTTTATATACTAGAACACAACCACTTGAAAAAGGTAGGACACATCCAGACACACACACACATACACACACCCACACAATACATCTACCCCATTTTTTCTCTTCATGCACAAACCTGTGGAGTTCTTTGTATATGTATGTCACCTTATTTGTCAGTCTGTCTGTCTTTCTGTCTATTATCCTTTTAGTATATTACTGTGTGGTTTTATATATCATATTTCTTTTTTTAATTGAGGTAAAGTCCACCAGTTTCACATTCCAAGATGTGACATGTAGGGCAGTCGTGATTAAATGAATGTAGCTTCATGTTTATTGGCAACTACTGAATTGTGTTGGTTCTCTTATAAACTCTAAATAGTGATGTGCAAAAATAGTCTATTAAGAGTTGCTCATAATGCCACCTCACATGGATGTAATACCATCATGACCCTGTAGAGCTACTGTCCTGCAGGCCGGTGACCGGTGTTTTAGAGGCTAGTAATTGTCATAATTACTAGCATTAAATGAATTCAAATTGTGATCATTTGAATTGATAATACCAGGTGTTAAATTACCTCCCACTTTTAATGTACTTTTTAGTGGCACCGCTAATGTATTTTCATCTGAAAGCTTAAATGTGTCTGAATATAATTGTGCAAATGTATTTTTTTTCTGTTACAGTGTTTGCAGTCAACTTCCGTGTGAAAGCTGCTTTCAAGAGTTCAGTGCTGCTAGCCTGGGAGCCACGAACATCCCAGAATAAAGCCCAAACTTTCATTGTAAGTGCTGGATAGTGGGCGGGTTTGTGTGTACATACAGTCTTCTCTAAAAGTTTTGGAATGGTTTGCAAGGTTTGGATTCGTTAGGGTTTGAAATGAAAAGATGAATAAGAGACAACAGAATAGAATGTCAGCTATTTCAGCTATTACATCAACTTGGAACAGGATACATTTTGTATGAACCCATCCATTTTTCAAGTGAGCAAAAATATTGGAACATTTGACCAAGCCATTGCACAAGCTTGGGTTTAGCCAGTACAATAATGAAAATGAAAAAAGAAAGAAACCACTGCTGTACTAACAATCAGAGCCACAGCCTGACTAACATGAATGGCAGTGGTGTTACCCAGTTTGCTATAACAATTGATTTGTAATATTTTAGCTTGGCTTGTAATATAACAAATAGTTATATGTTACATATTATAAACATTGTAATAGTGTTTTGGACAGTAAATTCACTGTGGAAAAAAACTGTGTGTCAGTATCCTTATCATTCTCATATGAACTCTATGTCTTCCTTGAGATCACCTACGGGGATGGCCAGACCGTAGAGGTGGACGGTAGACTTGGACAGAAGCTGGTCACTAAATTGAAGCCCCAGTCACTCTATACCTTTCTCCTAACCAACAAAGCTGATGGCACAGGAGGCCTTCAGCACCGTGCAGAGGCTATGACCGCTCCAAACCTGCTGCCAAGCAAACCCCAGCTCTTGGAAAAGACTAGCGGCCAGAGCACAGCCATGCTGCAGCTGCCCACTGTGCAGGGTCAAGTTAATGTCAGGTTAGTCTTTCATTGTTTTTTATACTGTTGTTTTTTATATTTACTACATAACAAAGCTTGGAAGCAAAACCAACATAAAAATAAACGCAACATAAACAACAAAAAAGGAAACAACATAAAAATAAAGTATGCTTCCGTAGCGTAACACGGCAAACATGTGTTAGTGTATGCCAGTGAAGTTACTATCACTTCTGATACTGTACTGTAATCTTTTTCAGGGGTTTTTACATTGTTGTCGTCCCACTAAAGAGGCAAAGAGGAGGCAACTTCCAGAATCCTTGGAGTGATCCAGATGAAATTAATTTAGATGAGGTACTGTGTTTTTTTTTTGCTGTTTACAAATGCTTGATAGCTGACAAAGGGGTCAACCAATATGGGTTTTAATTTTATGTTGATTGTTGGTATATAAGAAGGCCAATAAATGATAGATTTGGTCGATATTCACTGCCCATAAATTCATACATAAATTTTAATAAAGTAATTTTAAAATACAAAGTTTATCAAAAAAAACTGAATACATTTAGTAAATGTTGATGAGACTTGTTATGCAGATCTATTATCTCAAATTAAAAACAAACTTTCTCTTAACATGTCATATTTTCTTGAGATTTAGTTTTTATTCACCAGTTTTAGACTTTAGACATTATTTTTCCACTTTAAAAACCTTGGTTTTGCATAGATTTCGCAGTGCATTCACTTGTTCACTTATTATGCTTGTTTGGCTACAGTGGCTTTAAACCACAACAATCCAAACTCTAAAATATACCAATGGAGCTTTGTGTTCGAGAGCGAGTGAGTGAGGGAAGTTATGTTACTGTTCAATTTGAGTAGTTCAAGTAGTTCAGGCTCGAATTTAGCCTCAGCACATCATTATCTTCCTGTCTCCCCATCTGCCCACTCCACTTACCCTCTAATGCTCTGTCAAATGTGGAGGCACCAAAACGGAGAGTTTGCTTAGTTTTACTCAGCTCATGGTTTTAACCAGTCTATAGCATTGTGGGTTTAACAGTAAGACAGGCTAGTAAAGCTATAAACAGGGCATAGCTGGTCGTTTTTCCATTAAAGATATATGAAGAAATATGTTTTTTATTTGATTTTTTATCTGGAAATCTTAGCTGTAAACAACAAGCATTTTTTGCAAATAAAATTATTGATCAAGTTTTCTTTCTCAGTATGTTTTTACTTATTCTTCAATTATTTTATTCAGCTGTTAAAGGAGATTAATGGCACAGGCCGTTCAGTTCGTCTGAGGAGGCAGGCCGAGTTGAAAGCGTACATCAGCGCTCACTTCCAGAACCTCCCATCAGAATTTAAGCTGGGCGATGGACGTGTGTATGGAACATTTCTGAACCGGCAGCTGCTCAACGGACAGGAGTATGTCTGCTTTGTGCTGGCTATCTTGGAACTGGGACAAAATGTAAGCGTCTCTCTTTCTCTCCCCTATTTCTCTCTCACTCAGTTTTGATTTATCTGTATTTTAGATTTTCAGTATTTTTCAGCAATTGAGAATAAACAATTCATTAGTTTTCATATAGTCAAATGCCATTTTAGTTTACTTTACATAGGCCTCTGAGTCTACAAATGTTAAACAGCACAGCCTTTGTCTTAGAGTTAATATATATATATATATATATATATATATATATATATATATATATATAATTACTTATTTTCACCACTATTCTCTTTTACAGTAGGCTTTTGCTGCACTGATGGTCATTGTGTTGTGTGTGTGGTTTTTATTTGTGATTTGTTGGTTATTGTTCAACAGACCGTGTGCTCAACCAGTCCGTTCTCTGACTCTGTGGTTTTCTCGGACGTTGAGCCGCAGCCGATAGTAGACGAAGAGGAGGGTCTTCTCTGGGTAGTCGGGCCAGTGCTGGCAGTCATCTTCATCATCAGCATTGTCATCCTCATCCTCCTCTTTAAGAGGTAACAAGTAAAGGGGAATTAAGATAATACTAAAGGGAGCTGGGTATAGTGAAATTATTGTTACTGCATTGCAATAGTTAAGTATAAATGCAGAGAACTGCAGTGGCACTTCTATTAGCAAATCAAAGTTTATTATAAAATGATTCCCTTGGATTTCCTTTGTGCCAGTTTTAGCCATTTTCTATGACTAGCTTGCTAGCCTGTCTACAAGTCCTGGATGAAAGGAGGCTAGCATGTTTTTCCTTTAAATCACATGAAGTGAGCCAATGCATCTTTAAGACCTGCTACTGCAACATTGTTAGACAGCTGAACATGTATGGAGGAGAACACAAAACATTCAAGCGCTGGCTAGCATGACGCTGAGTGATGGGGGGCATTCTGCTTACCCAAACAGAGCGAGGCCAGTTGGATGTTGGCTTCCTGGGACTTCTGGCCACAGATGATAAAAGTTTTTGAAATGCTGTTCTTCTCTTTTTTGGATCCTGCTGGTTTTACATAAAATGCTACAGCTCTTAAACGGTGTGTGCATGTCCACGCTACATTGAGCAAAATACACTATATGCACAAGTCCATTGGCAAGCGTCAGAAGGAGTAGTGTAAAGCACAGCACCACTTGACCTTGGAGCACTGGAAACGTGTTCTGTGGAGTGGCGAATCACAGTTCTCTGTCTGTCCGTCTGATAGACGGGTCTGGCTTTGGCGAATGATAGGAGAATGTTACCTGCCTGACTGCATTGTGCCAACTGTAGAGTTTGGTAGAGGAGGGATAATTCTTTGGGGTTGTTTTTCAGGGGTTGGCCTTTAGGCCTCTTAGTTCCAGTTAGGGGGGATCCTAAGGCTTCAGTATACCAAGACATTTTGTATACAAAAATTGTATACTTTCAATGTAGTGCTAACAGTTTGGGGAAGGCCCTTTAATGTTCCAGCATGACTGTTCTCCAGTGCACAAAGCAAGGTTCATAAAGGCATGGTTGGGTGAGTTTGATGTGGAAGAGCTTGACTGGCCCACACTGAGCCCTGATGTCAACTCCATCAAACATCTTTGGATGAACTAGAACAGAGATTGCGAGCCAGGCCCACTTTTTCAACACCGCTGTCTGACCTGACAAATTCTGTTCTGTATGAATGGGCAACACAGTGGATTTAGAATGGGGTGTCATAAAAGCTTCTGTAGGTGTAATATGTAGGTGTCCCAATACTTTTGTCCACATAATGTATCTTGGCATGCATAATCCGCTCTTTTCATATGCAATTGTTAAAATCAAATTTGTAATCAAATAAATACATTAACAACTTTAGGTGTCAACTTTTTTCATATACTTTAGAGGGTTATGTCCTTGTAACATGCATAAAGGCACTAGTTATTGCCCAGCAATGATTACAATAAAGAGAAGCTGTGAATAGCTTCTAATAATAATACTTCTAACAATATGGTGTGAATGTCTGAATATGCCAAATGTGTCTGATGCTGATTTTTCTGATCTTTCTTTTCTTTTTCCTGGATACAAACCAGCAAACCTGACAGGTGGGTGGGAAGAATTTAACATTTTAAAGAATTCTGAAAACTCTTTGACAGTGATTGCGATATTGTTAATAAAAGAGAGAGTATTATAAAAGTTGGGGGGAAAACAACCTGTTTGTTTGTGTTTGATGTTACAGGAAGCGGGCAGAGTTAGAAGGCAGAAAGTGCAGTTTCCCCAGCAGTAGTAAAGCAATGAGCTCCCAGCATCCCTCTGACCCTGTGGAGCTCCGCAGGATCAACTTTCCAACACCTGGTAATATACACTTACTTCTCTGAAAGTTGACCTCAAACACATTACCCAACCCAGGCTAATATGCATTTACTGCTACACAGTATGTAGCTATTTAAGGTGCACGCAGCATCTGCACCCCCCCCCCCCCCCCCAAGCCCCACACACACAAACAAACATCAAAATGATGCTTTCTTCTTTCTAGGTTTACGTTCCTCTGGTTATCGTCGATTACCAAGTTAGTTTTGGTTGTTATTTCATATGTGAGCCTTCTAACTTCAGTGGATGTTCTAACTCAGCTACACATTCTCTCAGCTAATCCATCCTGATTAAACAAGCCACATATGTTCTCATGCACACACAAACACATAATGCATCCCATCCAACGCAGAATTGTGTAGAAATGCTAATAATAAAATGACTCATATAATCAACTCAAAACATACAACAGCAAAATATGTGTAATTACTATTATTACCATGCCATGCCTGTCTGCAAGACTACTCTCTTTGCTCTCTCTCTTTGATGTATGTGCACTTTTCTTGTTTCTATGCGGAAAAAAGCACTTTTAATGTGCATAGCGTTTTCATTCATTACTTTGAAAGCCTCACTGAATTAAACCAAAGGATCTTCTCTAACAGCATGGTCTTAGTATGTCTGTTGTAGCCTCTTTTTAGACCTTGTGCTTTTATGATTACCAGGTATGGCCAGTCATCCACCAGTTGCTATCTCAGAACTGCCGAATTACATAGAGAGGATGAAAGCCAATGAGAATCTCAGATTTTCTCAAGAGTATGAGGTAAAGTCACATGTGTATGTGCGTTGTGAAATGATATGTGATGTGTGTGCTAACATATACATTAAAGTGACCAATTTACTTGGTAGCCAATCATTGGGCATTTTATCAGGTACACCTTTACAGTATGTACACAATTTTGTAGACATCAGCTAGTCTAGCGCTTCTTCTGAAATCAGTAGCATTAATAAATTAATGAAGTATTTAGGGATGTTCCATTATTCCAGAGAATGCAGTTCCATTTTGGTTTGGGGCTGCTTGCAGGGTCACCTTGTGATTATCAAGGGAACAATGAAATAAAAGGTGTATCTCAAGGTAAACAGATGTTGGGTGATGCAACAAGACAATGACCCAAAGCATACAAGTAAATCAACTAAAAAATGTCACAACCTTTCCCTTTTGAGAGGCTGTGGCACGACCTGAAGAGAGCTGTGCACACAAGACATTTGAGACATATTTGATGGGGGGAAAGGGGGACGGATAAATTGTGCAGTAACAGATGAGTTACACTCAGTTATTGTAAAGCAACAACATGCATCTGTATGATAAGTGCTTGTGATAAAATGGCCAATGAGGTACAAGTTAAATATACCCAAACTACAACTCTAGTAAATAGGAGAGTTATGCTGTAGACGATAATATAAACCATGTGCTGAGTGAAGGCTGTATGTGTAAGAGTATAATTACACTGTAAGTGTTTGATAATGACTGTGAAACCTGACATTTCTTTGACATTTCTGCCTGTGTAGTCTATTGACCCCGGGCAGCAGTTCTCATGGGAGCACTCAAACCTGGAGATTAACAAACCAAAGAACCGTTATGCTAATGTCATCGCCTACGACCACACCAGAGTAGTGCTCTCCAACAATGACGGTGAGGGAAAGTGTGTAGATGTGTGGGTGGGCCAGCAATGGCATTTTCAATGAGTATGTCTGCTACATAGAGACATAGAACGTTTGTTTTTAACCCCACAGCCAGTCTTTTAAAATGTTTCTTAGCGGTGTGTTTTCATATGTTCACTGCTTTTTTGATATGATCTCAGTTGCGATTGAAGTAACTGTACCAGCTTGCCTTTTATCTGTGTTTTTCCCATTTTCCAGTTAGTCTCAGACCCTCATCTACAGTCAAATCAGTGAGTGAGGCCACCGCTAGCCTCCTAACATTACATGCCCCTTAAGCAGCCAAAAAAGGGCCAATTTCATTAGTATTTAGTTGTTTCCCTTTGTGCAAATGTTGGATAACACTTGCTATTTTATATCTTTCACTGTACTCTTAAAAAGAAATTACGAAATCTTGTTTTTTATATATATATATATATATATATATATATATATATATGATTTTCTATGTTGTAGTTACAAAGCCAGTTACAGTTGTTACTGTCCATTTGCCTTCAGTTCTGGGTTGACGGCTCTGTGTTAAATTATATTCTTTTATGTTTAATTTATTATTTTATTTATGTTGTTTTATTTAACTTACTGTTGTTACTATTTCCTGAAATAATGATATGTGTTTTAATATAAACCATGATCAGTAAGTCTCTAACTGTAAATTGTAGGACAAAAGTGGTCTAGTGTCCTGTAGGAGTTAAAGGGTTAAAAGAGTAGTTCACACAGTTGATTAAAAAAAAACTGTAATGTTAACCAGAACACACTATGACATGACATCTATAATGGATGTTACTTGTTAAGAAACTTTGAACATCTGACTGATGGATTACATTTAAGAAAATTGAAAAATGTGTTTGGATTCTTTTGTTACCACATTTCTTTAAAGTGCTGATTATAGATTAAGCTTTTCCCTGAACTATGTTTTTTCAAGCAAGACTAGGAAGCATTAACCTTAGACTGTTGTTTGAAAAATGTAGTTTGTAAAAAGTAATTGGTTTGAATGATATTTGAAATGCTGTTTTAGCTTTTATGATCTCTCCAGTCTTACTCTCTTCTGTTATTGGCATTTAGGTCAGCCAGGCAGTGATTACGTCAATGCCAATTTTATTGACGGTTACCGTCGGCAGGGTGCATACATTGCTACCCAGGGGCCAATGCCTGAGACAATCAGCGACTTCTGGAGGATGGTGTGGGAACAGCACACGGCTAATATCATCATGATTACCAAACTCGAGGAAAAATCAAGGGTGAGCATGCTTGTGTATACACACAGCACACAAACAGACAGCCAGTGTCATTATAATTAACCTACACTGCTCATTATGATGTTTACTCTAAAACACCTAATGCCAATTGAAATGAACTCTATAAGAGCAGCCAGTTTAACTGAGAACATTTATAGATGCGGACTAGGATGATACTGCAAAAAAATTACATCTTGGTCAGTAAAGTCATTTTATATTTATTTACCAAACATGAATACTGGTCAGGTGTCATTTATCATAAGGGTGATCATTTGTTGATGGAAGGAAATGTTCAGAACAGATTGATGCTGGCTTCCAAGAAAAAAAAAGCATATCCCTTGATCAAAAAATGTAAAAGCAGGGATGCTCTAAAGGAGCTCTAATTACCATTATTATTCATTTCTGATTTCTATGTGCTTCTGTAGTGTACAATGAGTGATACTTGGCTAAGATTACTAATAATCACTGGACTTAGACTTGAAAAAAAATACATGAATTCAAAATAATACAGGAAGCGGAGACATGGCGTCCAATCCAGTGTTCATATCTTTACACACCCGACAAGACAGAGACAAAAACAATAAAGACAAAGAGAGGAAAGGAGAGTGATACGTAGATTAAACTCGCTAATGTAAGTTAGATTTTTACTGTTGAAAAGAACAATCTCAATGTAACGTAAAGCCCGGTGTACCCTGGTATTGGCATCACGCATCGACACATGCAGGCGCTTCATAACATCCATTACTTTTCAGTTCCTCAGTGCGCCACAATGCGTACACCACCACGCAGCAATTTGACAGTACTACATTCAATTAAAGCCATATTAAGACAACAGAAAGCTACAGTAGATCACATGAGGCTTGGAATTTACACAGAGAGAAAGGCAGCTTGTATCTTTCAGCTTGAAAACAGATTAAATACATTTTTTTCACTGTATTTAATCTCTTAAGTGATATTTCCTAATTTTAACAATTTAAAATAAAATTATTCAATTAAATTGGAGGGTTTGAGTGTGGGTCTGCTGCCGCTGCTGAAAAAAAAATCCTAGAGGAAACGCTGCAATTTAATACAATTGCACGGATGGGGCCTTATTTAAAACGTTAAGCCAAAACTTTATCGGTTACTTAAGAAAGCCCCCTCATCATGGGAGATGTTTGTTTTATGCTTTCATTGAATAGAGTAAGCTATACAGTGAACCTCAAGGTGTTGTCTGTGCCAAATAAATGAAGATCTGCATACATTCTGAGCGGGTTGAGAAACCGTCTTGGGGCTTTTGGGTAATTACCAAGATGGTATTGGTGTCAGCCTAGCTTTGCGTAGCTCCCTCAGTGTCTAAAAGGGTTATGGTTTATACACCTGGAACAATAAAAATGCAATTAAATGTGCTTGTGTTTTCAAGGACAAGGACTAAGATCCAGAATTAAATGGTTGGTGCACTTTAAAACACACATTTTGTTTGCAGAGATTAAGACCTGTGCACACTACAATCCACATATAGATAATTATTATCAGTATAAGAAAACATCGATATCAAAGTATCGTGATATTGTTCTGCAATACTGTATCAATTCTCAAAAACACAATATGTACTTTAAATGAATAGTTTGCATGTAAAGATAGGTGGCAGACAGTGGTTCATTTATCTGCTAGATAGCACTAGATCCCACTGTTCTCCTTGCAGAAAAAGTTAATTTTTTGATTTACTCAGATTTTATGCATATGATGGTGTTTTTTAATACTAAAATGTATAACAAACCTCTTAAACTTTTATCAGTATATCGCCTTGCTTACAGCTTGACTATATATTGTAATATATTGAATCGTAACCCCTGTATCATGTTACGTATTGTCTTGCAAGGTTCTTGCCAATACACTGTTCTAATGCCAATGGAGGTTTATGAACACGAGCACAACAGTAGTTCCACTAATCATTTTAGTTTTTATTTGGTGTTTGATAATAGGGATGACAGTAATAGCATAATGGTTTGCCATTCTGTTAGTTAACTGTTACTATGTAGTTTATGCAGGTACTTTTTATTGGACATGCTTTTAAGAAGTACTGAAGATATCCACAATATACTCCAAAACCACAAAGGACACATCACTCTACCATGTGATTAATCACAATATAATAATAATAATAATATCATATTTCCTAATTCTAATATCACAAAGTTCTCTCATACTCCAGTACACACATTAACTAATATACGCTCAATAATGTGAGCCAGAAGCTCATTAATAATTTTTCTTCTGCCAGTCAGCCTGTTGTCTCATATGACTCAGTAGATCAAAGCTTGATGTGTTTGTCTGTTATTCTCCAGATGCCTTCCTATTTCTTCTCCAAGGCAAGATGTCTACTTCAGATTATTTTGTTTCTGTCTCCTTCTTGCACTCTTTCTTTATCACTAGCTTTCCTACATGTTTGCCTTTCACCTCTTCACTCTTTTTCTTAATCTTTCTCTGTCTCGCTTTCTGCACCTCCATATAGCCAGGGCTGGCATTTCCCAATGTAAATCTGGCAGTCACTTGATCACTGCATGTCACTGGTATCACAGTGTAACTTAGCAATGGTTTAGAGGTCAGATTTCTAGGAGAACATCAGTAACATGCCTGTTAGTAGTAACTGTTGAAATAAGACTTAATGTAGATCTTACAGAGGTGATCTTACATCTTCAATGAGGGTTTTGATAGGAAACTGCTGTCTATAGCTGGGATGTCCTGATCTGACTGACAGACAGATCCATTTCAGAGCTGATAAAAAGCATGTAATGGATTGTAGTGGCTCAATATCATCTTTGAGTCTAATCTATTTGTGATCCTTTGGAATAGCTATTTTACTTCATTGTGCTCAGTTGTCAACTAGGGTTAACCCATAAAACTAGATGTAAAAGTAGTCTACTCTTTTCTGTTAATAACTCATTTATTATTTATTTATTTTTTTTTTCATTTAAAATAGAAAGAATATTTTCTATGGTAATGCACACCAGAGACGTAGCTGTCTGCTCACAGACATGTCCTCACCTTCCTTGTGTTTTAGACTTTTCATCAACATATAGTACATGTAAAGAACATGTATCAGGTTAGGGTGTCACTATGTACATTCTTACAGTGAAGGGATTTCACTGGAGCAACTTAAACCTAATAATATACTTAAACATTTTTAATGTGCAGCAAAAACTACAAATAATGGATCAGATGCAGATTAGGATCTGGACTGGGCAAAAAGCTTGATCAGGACATCTCTAATGCAAAGCACTGAGGTGTTCGGTATGGAATTGCTGTGTGTAGCGGTAAGCTGATTGCTGTAGGGGTTCTCTGTGGTTTAGTGAAGTGTTGCTGCTGCTGCGTGGTCAGTCCTGTAGCAATTTAGTGACGGTGTGTTGCTCTCTGTGCAGAACAAGTGTGATCAATACTGGCCAAGCAGAGGCACCGAGACATATGGCCTCATGCAGGTCTCTGTGCTGGATACGGTGGAGCTTGCCACATACTGCGTGAGGACCTACGCTCTGTTTAAGGTGAACACGCAGCATGTACACACACACACACACACACACAGACACACTGACAACTCATACACCCACACTCTCTCATATCTCACTCTCTCTCTTTAACACACACACACACACACGCACACAGTTCTAGATCTCTCTCTCTGTCATACTTAAGCTCCCATATTTTGTTTCCCACTCACCCTCCTTTTAGTCTCTTTCTCTGTCAAGGCTAGTTTGAACTAAACGTTTTTCTGAAGCATTTTTAGCCATCTGCCTGTGAAACACATATTTTAATAAGCGTTTCAATCCAGACACACACTCTCTATAGCATTGTGAACTGCATTCAAAACTACATTTAAAATTATAGTCTGACACTGCTACACTGCACTAGTGGAGTTTGTACCATTACGATGATGCTACCCGATATTAAAAGAGGTAAAAAGTCTAGTTTGTTACAATGGATTCATCCATGCGTCCCATTTTTACACCGCTATCGTAGAGACAGCTTGAAGAGACAAGCTTCAGCAGTGAGGAGCATTTTGAGAAAATAACAGCAATTTAGAGTCTGCAGCATGGAGCAAATTATGCAGTGAAAAATAAGGCCCTTACACATTTCTGTCTTACTCTCACTTTCTTTCTCTAATGCACACATACAAACACAGCAATATATCTTATACCTTATATACAGTATATATATGTATATATATAAAGGCCATGTGTATTCTGTGTGTGATAAACAGAGTGGTTGCAGTGAGAGGCGTGAAGTTCGGCAGTTTCAGTTCACGGCCTGGCCAGACCACGGCGTACCTGAGCACCCCACCCCTTTCCTGGCCTTTCTCCGTCGAGTCAAAGCATGCAACCCTCCAGATGCTGGCCCCATTGTGGTTCACTGCAGGTATACCCACCTTTGAACACTGCAGTATTACACGAGTACATTAGCTAACTAGTTATGGTATTTTTTGAGCTATGATGTATCCATTTTACTGAAAGCAGCATTATGTAGCTCTGTTACATTACAATAACAGCTGTGTTGTGGTGGTACACTGACTTATAAAAGAGAGAATGGCATCTTTGCCATTGCCACTCCTGGCCCGGAAATCCTGCCATCACACTATGTAACTTTGTGCATTAGCACAATATTATGTATTTTACTGCCACTTGTCAACAAATGCTTGTTTATTACTGTCCATGAGGGGGAGCACAAGATGCGCATTGGAGAGGTTAGTGTTACCTCAGGTTGAGTACTGATGCTGGTTCTGAAAAAAACAAAGCCACTCCAATTCATCCTAAAGGTATTGAACACAGCTTCATTTAATATAGACATGTAAATAGTAGCGTTAAAAAGCTTCTATTCGTGTTGTAATCATTGGCTGAGGTTACTGCCCTTATTTCACCCATAATTTAGCCAAACACACTTACCAGTTTTCATCTCAAGCTGAAAAGTTCATCATGTGTCATTTTTAACGAGGCAACCAATTAAACAAGAGTTAATATAAATCGGAGATGCAGGGCTAAACATGGTGGGGCAAACTTTCTCAGGTTTGTGATTACAAATTCTAATTAATTAATTCAGCATCCTCTCAAATTGTTATCAGCAAGGTCTAGATAAAAACCTTGAGAAACGGTCTCTCAGCAGTGTATCTTGGTGAGCAGTTTAATGTAGTAATACAATAGTGTGTCTGTTTCCTAGTTGTGGTGTTCAAGGCACTCGCTGATGTTTACATGGGAGGAATTAAACCTACCAGGTTTTTCCAGTAAATTATAAGTTCAGTAAGGCTCAGTAAGGTTTAGTCTTTTCAGAGATGTGATATGGGGTTATAATAAAGAAACACTCTGCTCCTTCTCTGGATTCCTAGCTGATCCAACTCTAATACGCTTTGCTGTCTGAACGCTGCTGCATTTCACAATTAACAAATTCACAGCTGAGATCCATGCAGTGGTAAACAGACTCACACAAGGCTCACAGAAATGTTTACAACTTTTCGGCCAAGACAAACTAGCCTTTCATCATGTTGAGAGACTTCCAAACATGTTAACTGCCTTCCTGTTGCCTGTTCTGAGGTCCAAAGAAGATATTTGAGGGAGGTTGAAAACGCTCTATTAAACGGTGCAGGCGGACGTTCGATAATGTTACTATGCAGAGCCGGACGTGATGACGCCAGACCGTGATAAACGTCTACCGAACATAGCTCCACTGCTCCACATCCCAGTGCTGTAGGACTCACTTTAAATTAGCCACTCTAATTTATTTATGGTCTGATATCTGTGTATTGTAGAAAGACAGCCTCTGATAATGTTGTGGCATTGTCAGACAATTTCATCCACAATCTCGCAGTATGACAGCTGCTGACCCACATCTAAAAACAGCCAAAGGGGAGCAGAGAGAGAAAGCGTACATAGTTTAGCCTGGTCCAGAACTTCAGTTCACATATACAGTGACCTGCCTTAAAGCGTCAGAGTTAGCTACCACACAACGGACAGGGAAAAAAGCCTACTGTCCTCTAGCTCGCCTTTTCCTTATAATTAAGCTGTGGTTTTTCCAGCGAAAAACAAGCCACAACAGAACATCAGCATCGAAGAGTTTTAGCATATAATCTTACCAGTGTGACTGATGTTTTACAGCCAGACATGGAATTTGTCCAGGATTTTAGTTGCATCATTTTGTGCAGTGTATGTTGGTACAGGACCGCTGTTATGGCACAGTATGCAGTAGGCCTTAAGGTAGCAGGATTTACTATTTGAAAGGGCCCCTTTAGCCTTGTCCCAAAAGTGGCCCCTAAGCTCTTCAGTCCTCCTCAAGTCTGCATTGTGGTGACATTAACAGTGCGTGGATGTAGGGCATGAGACTTCTATGTTTAAAAGCATTCATATAGATATGTGCAGACTATGCATATGCTGTACTCGCAGATAATTTGCTTATTAAGAATTTTACTTTGCTTTCTCCATTTTTCAAAACCACCGAGTAGGTGTGCAGAAGCAAATGTATAAATGTAAAAATCATGTCCGTGCCCAATATTTATGGAACCAGGTATAGCTCTTGCTGTTTTCCAATATACCCTGCCATATGCCATGACATGGTTCAAATCTAAAGTGCATACATATGTTTTTTAGACTTTTACCGTATATTTTTGACAAGTGTGTATTTGTATGTAATTGTTGCCATAATTGTAAAAAACAGTGTTGTCGTATGTCATGTTAGTTAGTCTTGTACAAACCATGCTATTTTTTATATGGTTCTCTCGCTCAGTGCCGGAGTGGGCCGCACAGGCTGTTTCATTGTAATTGACGCCATGCTGGAGCGGGTGAAGCAGGAGAAGACGGTCGACGTGTATGGCCACGTCACCCTGATGCGCTCGCAGCGGAACTACATGGTGCAGACGGAGGAGCAATACATCTTCATTTATGATGCGCTGCTGGAAGCCGTCACCTGTGGAAACACAGAGGTTCCCGCCCGAAATCTGTACGCCTACATACAGAGGCTCACTCAGGCCGAACCACCAGATAACATCAGCGGAATGGAACAGGAGTTTAAAGTGAGTGCTACATTTCAACACTTCATACACTAGCTTTGTTCTCTAGACCAGACTGCTTTAAGTTCTAGGCCTCAGTGCTTTAAGCTAAAGTTTTCTGCACCCTTTCTATACCCTATTTTTAAGCATCTTTGCTTTGTTGCATATTGTTGCTGTCATAAGAAAAGCTCTCTGAAACAGTAACAGTGACACAGTTACATTTACTCCAGACTGGTTTGTTCATTATACAATTTTACATATCTTAATGGCAGCTGACATTTTTATTAATGGTGTAAAAATGCAGTTACAGCAGTGATTTACATTGCAGTTCGTGTTTGTTTGAATGTTTCCCCCGGTAGAGCAGAATGTTTAAAAGATTCAGGCCTTCATGTCCCCTCTCTTTTGCTCTGTTTTATGGTTCAGAGACTAGCCAATGCCAGGGCACACAACTCCCGATTTGTGAGCGCCAACCTACCCTGCAATAAGTTCAAAAACAGACTGGTTAATATCATGCCCTATGAAACCACGCGAGTGAGTCTACAGCCAATTCGAGGAGTGGAGGGCTCAGACTATGTCAATGCCAGCTTTATAGATGGATATAGGTATGGGATTTAAAGTATTTTAAATTAAAAATATATGTAAGGTTTATGTATGTTAATATATATTTTCATATTTAAGACGGTTCAATTTGAGCAAATTATGTTTTCGGTCAGTTTTATTAAATAGAATCTCTCTTCTCCTCCCCTTTGCAGGCAGCAGAGGGCATACATAGCAACGCAGGGTCCTCTTGCTGAGACAGCTGAAGATTACTGGAGGATGCTCTGGGAACACAACTCCACTATTGTGGTTATGCTCACTAAACTCAGAGAGATGGGAAGGGTTAGTTACATTTTCTCTCACACGTTTGCTCACATATACACAAATGCACACACACATTTTCATGCACATTTTCTCTGTCTGGTAGTGGGTCTATTACTATATGGCATTCTCGTTGATAATTCTTTCTGAATGGTAAATTGTATTTTGCAGGAGAAATGCCACCAATACTGGCCATCAGAGAGGTCAGCACGTTATCAATATTTTGTGGTGGATCCCATGGCGGAGTACAACATGCCACAGTACATCCTGAGGGAGTTTAAAGTGACTGATGCAAGAGTATGTTATTTTCTTACACTTTATATGCATGATACTTTCATTTTGGGAGATTTCCATTCAACTGTATGCTACACTGTACTAGAGTTAAACCCAGTCCTAATTGAAGTAATCAAGTAATAATGTGTATTTTAATAATGTGTATTTTAAACACTCTAAGGAAAGCCAATAACAAAAGATTTTCAGATTTGATAATTGTAACAGACACATAATCACATAGTCTAAAATACATGTACAGTTTTCAACAGTGTCTCCAAATATTTAATTTTTTACTCTTAGAGGTATTACATGGCACTTGGCTGACAGTCTTATCCAGAGGTACTAAAGAGTAAATTATGTTACAGGTAATTACAGGGCACGCACCTGTAATGAGCGTCTGTCTGTTGACGTCTCCCTAGGTTGTTTTCAGTCAGTACACCTGTGTTTTCCATTGCCAAGGTAGCAATACGCCAGAAATTGACCTGAACACACCTCATTTCGAGACCACCACGTCCATCGGCGTAGATATATTCACACATTGGCAGGGTGTAAGATAGCAATGAGCATCGCGACGTGCCATTGTCATATTTATGAAATCAGTTTCAGATGATTCTTTATGATATGGCATACTATCATGACTGAAAGCAGTCATTAGAAGATGGGTAAACTGCAGCCATGAAGGGATGCACATGATCAGCATTCAAGCAATGATTAATTGGTTTTAACAGGCTTAAAAACCAAAAAAGTGTACAGGAAAAAAATCCTCACACCAATACACAACTTCCACCAACCTGGACAAGGCAGGCGGGGTCAATGAATGTATGCTGTTGGCACCAAATTCTCACTGTACCATCTATGTGCCTCATTCAGAATCGAGATTCATCAGACCAGGCTGTGTTTTTAAACGGTCCAGTTTTGGTGAGCCTGTTCCTATTGCAGCCTCAGCTTTCTGTTTTTGGCTGACAGAAGTAAAACCTGATGTGCTCTTCTGCTGTTGTAGCCCAAACCCATCCACCTCAAGGTTGGAAGTGTTGTGCATTCTGTGATGCTTTTCCGCTCACCGCAATTGTACAGAGTAGTTGTCTAAGTTGCTGAGTGGGCTGAAAATCTCAGGAGATCAGCAATTGTAGAAATACTTAAACCAGCCCATCAGGTATCAATAACTAAGTTACATTTAAAATCACTGAGATTATGAATGTGAACATGACCTGAATCATTGCACTGCTGCCACACAATTTGCTGGTTATATAAATGTAGAAATGGTAGGTGTTGGGGTACAGATCTTTCTAATAAAGTGTTTAGTGTTTATCCACGACATTCATGTTTGTTGGAGTTTTAAAAGGGCATTAAAATGTATTACATTTTAATTCCAACAATTATGCTAAAATAACTTTATGCCACATTTAAAAATGCTTTTGTACTCAATGTGCTGCAGCTCACTTCATTCCCCTAGACTCACCACCTTTTAGACGATACTCACACTGTGCTCTGTAAGAATCTTTTTTGTTCATTTTTGTTCTGTGGAACATGTGAGGATATACAGTCACTTGCATCCAGTGAATCACCATGTACTGACCTCTTTTCCTTGAATAGTCTGGAATTGCCTGACCATTTCCCCATACACACATACACACACACACACACACACACACACACATATATATATATATTTTACATAGACCTCATTACGTGTTTCTGTTTTTAGGATGGCCAGTCCCGAACTGTTAGGCAGTTCCAGTTCACTGACTGGCCGGAGCAGGGTGTGCCAAAATCTGGAGAAGGCTTCATTGATTTCATTGGTCAAGTGCACAAAACAAAAGAGCAGTTTGGTCAGGATGGACCAATCACAGTACACTGCAGGTGAGTAGGTGTTCTGGTTGTGGAAGAAGTAAGAAAAATGTCAAATGTTAAGCTATATGCAAGATTGATGGCAGAAGAAATGGACTGAATGAACTTGTTATTTTTGCTGTTGTACTGTTTACTGCAGTATACAGTAATTATTATGTTGTTTTTTTATTCTGTACACTTTATATGTGGTGTCCAGTATCTGGCAATTCACTGCAATATACAGTTGCAGTTTTCAGATACATGAAATCTGAGATACTCTGGTAATATTGGACTTTCAATGACTTTTGGGGCATGAATGAATGAATTTTTATTTTGTTTCTGAAAATACAAGGTCATAACTGTACATATGTGCACCCACTTGGGTTATTTCTTCAGTGGTGTCCCTAAGTTCCTTAATGTCTTTTTACAAGGTCTCTACACTTCCTGAAAGTGATCATGATTCACAACAGCTGGTAGATCTACAGCATAACTTCCAACCATCGGCTAGACGGTTGAAGCTTGACAGAACTGGTTGTTCTAACAGGACAATGACCCTAGACTTACATCAAACATGGTTGTCAAATGGATAAAGCAGGCTACCATTAAGCTTTTAGAATGGCCTGACGCAAACCCTATTAAAATCTTTGAAAGAAATGTGTACCAGGAAATCAACAAATATCAAAGACTGGTCAAATATCAAACCAGATTTCTTTCTTTCAGAGGCTTGCTGATGGCTACCGAAAGTATCTGGTTGAGGACATTAAACCAAATCTGAAATACTCTGTATTACTTTGACTCTGTTTGTACAGTTGCAGCCCAACATATTTAAAATGGCAAATTATATTCATTAGGCAAAATTTACAAACGTCCATATGCTGAAAACCATATCAGCTACAGAGTTGTAGGATTCTGTTCTGTGGAGTGATGAAACACAACTGGAACTTTTTCTGGTCTATGAATCAGGGTTATGTCCGGTTGAGGAAAAATGAAGCATTACTGAAAATACCACCTACTGTGAAACATGGCAGTGTTTTGGTGATGCTGTGGTGATGCTTTGCTTCCTCTGGCAGTGGAAACATGCAATGTGTAAAGGGCAAGATGAATTCAATCAAGTATCAGAAAGCTCTAACTCTAAAAACATCATGCCTTCTGTGAGGAAGCTGAAGCTTGGGTGTCATTGGACCTTCTAAGTCAATTATCTCAAGCATACCTTTAAAGTCCACCAAGGCTTTATTTCAGAATATCAAATATCAAATGTCAACTGATACTGTAATATATTTGGAAAATAGTTTAATGCGTTTGTGTGTGTATTACAGCGCTGGTGTTGGCAGGACGGGTGTGTTCATCACCTTGAGTATAGTGTTAGAGAGGATGCGCTATGAGGGCGTGGTCGACATCTTCCAAACTGTCAAAATGCTGCGAACACAGAGACCAGCCATGGTGCAAACAGAGGTAAGCATGCATGCACTCAGCTATACTTGAATAACAAATAGAACATTATACAGTATTTCTCAGTAGCTGCATTTCCATCAGTTCTCTGCACATATTGCAAGTGATCAAATGAACCTGGCAAAACCTGGCTGAAATAGCAGTGTTTTTCTGTTTTTTTCTGTTTCCTTCTCAGTTTAACTACACATCGCCACCATACTCTTTGTATGTTTGATGAAAGAGACATAACAACTGTCATACTGCACTCAGTTTATGTCTAAATGCGTTCATTTTCCCAGAAAAAAGGTTGTCCGATATAGGTTTCTGCAACATTTTACACAACAGTTTATCCAGTTTATGGAACAACAGTTTATCCACTAAAGTTAAATGGAAAAAAGTTCCTACCAGCAATTTCCAAACAAACGGTTTGCTAAATCTTTCTGGATGGAAACGTATCTACTCTCTATAAGTGTTGTTTGTATTTGAGTTTCTACTGCATGCACCTGTTGATGTCTCTTTTGCATTCCATAGGAACAGTACCAGTTTTGCTACCGTGCAGCGCTGGAATACCTGGGCAGTTTTGATCACTATGCAACATAAGGTCTCCAGTATGGTCTTCTGGACCAACAGGCCATGTCCTTTCTTATTATCTCCTGTGCTAAATCACTGTCTCCCAACGCCACTGTCTTTACACTGTCTGGGCATTTACACCTTGAAGTTGTATTCTTGGGTTAGCCAGCGCACTGGTTCCGTTTAAGGCTGCATCGAGCTGAGCCAGAGGTCATTTTCTTTCGCTCAACTTAAAACTCAGAATGAAGAAATTAAGCTGATTTTGGAGCGCGCCTCTGTGCAGCATAAAACAGAAGCTAGTATTACCATGGGTAATTGTAGAACAATTGACTTTTGCTTTAATTGTCTTTTGCTTTACTTGGAAAGTATTCAGTCTGACTTGATTATGGACACTGTGGACAAAGCACATGGGAGACACGTGATCAAACAATTAGGAATGTTTGTTTCATCACACCAGTTTTGATTATCAAAGATACAGTGAGTGTTTTTGAATGGATTTTGCCACTGATTTATGTCACCAATTGTAAAGTGGACACCACTAAGTCACTTGTGTCTGTGACTGGAAAGAGATTAGGACTAATACCTGATCACAGAAGTTTGATTTCAGCCTACAGAGCACACGATAAACGTAGAAATGCTATTTACAAAATGGGACGAGGATCAGCTGTTGTGAGTTATCTGAAATGCTGTGCAATACTGTACAATATAAGTGCACCTTGAAATGTATTGGTAAGCACTAGGAGTGGCGGATCCATAGTGTAATTATATTGTCTGCTGAAATATAAATAGTAAATATAACTATATAAATATACAGTATATATATATATATATATATATATATATATATATACAGTATTCCTATATATTATCACCTAAAAGTTTGTTTTGATTGTTTAACTATGAAATGTGAAGTGAGGCACTGATTTGTGCACAAAGAAAACCATTGATAGAAAAAAAAATAACTACACTTTACCAGAGACACTACGTTTTGAAGTTCACCTTATGAAAACCTATACGGTGACATGTTCAATACAAAAACACAGATGATCGTTCAGTAGTAGTGCCTTATCATAGTTTTAAATGTTTTAAATGATTCACTTCTGTGTATGAATACCTGCATTTTACGTTTCAGACAACACTTCAACTTTGATAAAATGTAATTACATGTGCCACAGGAAATTTTAATATTGCCTGGATAACAGACAAGCATTGTGTCTCACTTTGACACACACACACACACACACACACACACACACACAATATTTTTCTTTTTTACAAAGCCATATTTATCAACCCAAATTTATGCTGCCAAGGCCTTTAGGAATTGTTACTACTTACAGTATATGCATGCACATGTTTGGAAGGACTTGATATATTTGCCCCAATTCATTACTTTTGAAAAGATGTGAAAGAATTCATTTGTACTTGATATTGCGACAGGTTATATATTTTTCTGTTCCTGAAGAGTTCCTACACCACCATGGTTCATCGAAAGCAATTACATCGGTTTAGTAAATATTCAACTGTATTTCTGGTCTTGTCTTTTTTGAAAATTGTACT
The DNA here is from genome assembly GCF_030463535.1 of Salminus brasiliensis. Taxonomy (NCBI): domain Eukaryota; kingdom Metazoa; phylum Chordata; class Actinopteri; order Characiformes; family Bryconidae; genus Salminus; species Salminus brasiliensis. The sequence goes on along the minus strand of NC_132901.1, from coordinate 13,801,389 downwards.
TGTCTGATATTTCTTGCCTTTCGGAGAGTGTGCAGTGTCTGAAGGCGCTTATTCAGATAGTGAGGTGCTGCTTCACATCCTTTTGTTTTGGACATGCTCTCTCTTTGGGCATTTTCACATAAGAAGTTTAATGGTTTAAACGGGATTCCTGGGGGTTATTTAAGTGTTCTATAAACAATACATTGCACTATAAAAATGAAGATGTGAGTTTTGTGGTTACAAATTGGAAGTGGAATACCCGTCAGTGGCGTTAAATGGTTTGTTTACAAGAATCAATCATGGTTTTGATTATCGGTTTTATAAAGTTTATAAAGCATCATGGCTTCTCCAGATCTCCAGTCAAAATTTCGATTCATGTCATGGAATACTCAGTTACCCAGCTATTTGTGGAATACCTCACAGAGGTCTGCAGCGTGGCCCTATTTCACAAATCCTCTTTCTTTACTGCAATGTAGGGGGCCAGGCACCCCAGGAATCTGGTCAGCTAGACATATGTGAAAATGCTCTTAGTGTCTCTGTTATGGACAGTGGCCGTGGCGTTATCCACACTAGGGAGCAGCCCCTTCAGCGTTTTTGGAAATGACTGCACTCTTGTTCTATGCACTAACCCGTATTAATTCTTCAGCACGGAATGTTATTGATGCCGTCTGAGAAGAATATCACTGTATCGCTCACAGTGTGTGCATGTTAAGATATAAAATGAGTATCTTTTGGTGTCAAAGATTAAAGAGAATATACACTTGTAGTATTAGCATTCAGTGTTTTACAGGAGACGGGATGGTGTGATCGTAGTTCTCTCTCTAGTCCTCGGTCAGGAGTGTCGTAAATTGAAAGAGAGGAACAAACCAAGATTTCTCAAGGAAACCACCTTTTAGCAGGAGCCAAAGGTTCAGTTGATTTCATTTAAATGTTCTGTTTGGCTCCCCTTGTCCTCCCTTACGCTTCGTTTTGCTTTTTTGCATTTGTTCTGTTTCTCGATATCTCTGCAGTTGAAATAAATTTCTCATGATTCCGAATTGCAAAAACTCTTACCATCAACTTTTGAAATCAGCCTGTTATCATCCCTGTGTTTCATTATACCAGCTTCAATGTTTTTTGAGATATTACCTGTTTATTCAGCACTGATTCGCTTTCTTTTCTACATCGCAGGGTCAGCAATGTAGGAACACCATGGCTGTTTTATTTCATGTGAGACCAAATATGCATTTGATTGCCATTTTTTTACATTGTCAAACGTTGATGTGAGAGTTTGTGCAATTTCTCCCATTGGGTAACATGAACACAAGTGAGGCCTGTCGATGATCATTTACCTCTGATTTTGTAGTAAATGTAAATATATATTAGAGAATTAATCTTATGCTTTTTTATTTTCCTACTTATGTTGTGAGGACAGAGTTGTGTGAGAATACAGGGGTATTCGTGGAACTCTTTATTTGTTACAAATAAACTGGTAAGAAATGTGTAAACAGTTTGTTTATTCTTTATACATTCACACTTCATTTGATCCAAAATAACTAGCCGGCACATGGTATTCCGTTGTATGGCGAGCTATGACGTGCCAAATTTGATGCAAGTGCTCCACACGTTTCCATTTCTGGGTACAGTACAGGCAGTGGTAGACAAAACAAACAGGCAAGGTGTAGCAAGTGCATATAAAATAAAATATTTGAAGCCTGGCATAGTTGAATAATGAGACTTCAGTACACCAAAATCACTCAAACAGCTTCCAACAGGTCTTTGAGCGATGCCATAGAAGAACCACTTTTGGGTCCCTTAAGAACCTTGTTTGTAGTAGAGATGAGAGTTGATTTAAAGGTTCTTCACGTTTAAATCCTTACTTTGCAGTAAGTAAACCAAAACCATAAAACGTTCATATATCATTTTTGACTTCTACATACTCCCCCAAAATGTACATACATCCAGGCCACCAACAACAGCTATAAGTGATAAGTGAGGCGAAAAGGGCTTGTAGGTAACGCTTGCCAAACTGGTGAAGCACCAATCAGAAAAGGGCAGAAGGGAGGAGCGATGTTGCAGATTTCCATGCGGTTGCTGGGGGACAATGGGTGAAAGGAGTGGGTGTTCTATTGAATGGAATTACTATTGACTATATTACAAAATAAATAAGTGGGATTGAGTGGTAAATCTGTTTCTGTGTGCATTTCAATTAATCTCATTCTTTATTGCCAGAATTTTATCAAGTGTTCAATAATGTGTTCAATTGCAAGCAAGGTCACAAGGCAGGACTGTGTCCACATTGTGCAGCCATGGTTAAATGTCCATGTATTTCACACTGTTGTAAACTCTGTTTAATTATAGCCTCATATATGGTCAAATCTTCTGTCTTCTGGTGTTCAGACTTCAAGGTCTCAGACATTAAAGACATGAAATTTCTTATCATTTCACCTTTCCGCCCTAATCATCGTCTTGGTGCACTTCCTTGCTGCCTTTCAAATTCACACTTATTATATTATTATTTATTATATTTGCACCCTTCATCAGATCAGACAACATTCCTCAGAACAGCCCAGATTTGGTGATCTTGTGCTCGCTGCAGCCTCGGCGAGCAAAACCTAAAAATGGTCCTCTGCTGTTGTAGTCTACCTGCTTCAAGGGTTGATGTTTTGTACTATGAGGAGCTTTTCTGCTCACCACAGATTGGGTCCATAAATTCATGTCAGTGGCACCAAACTCTGAGTACTTGCATTCCCTGATGGCAAACACAGAGAAAGAGGAGGAGCTTCTTCCTGCAGCCTATTCGTGCCCTCAACCAGGACTTTACCTAGGTCTACTTTGACACACAAAAACATTCATAAATATCTATACTGCTATTTATTAGCTATTTACTACCTCCTCCTTATTGTGCAGCATTTGACCACACACACACTATATGTCCAAATGTTTGGGGACGCTCCTTCTGAAGAATGTATTCACCTACTTTAAGGTGTACCCATTGCTGACACGTGTAAATACATACACACAGCTTGTCTAGCCCTGTAGAGAAGTGTTATCAATAGACACACAAAAACCTAATGCCAGGAGGGGGTTAGAGGGGTATAAAGCCCCCCCCAGCATTGAGCTGTGGAGCAGTGGAACTGTTCTGTTTGATTTCAAAAGAAACAATGCATGAGCAGATGTCTCAATACTTTCATCCATATAGTGTAGTTTTGCATATTGCAGACTGCACTTCATACCTTCAACTCTTTACGCATCCTTATCCTTCTCCTGGATTGATAATTAAACCGCACAGCACACTGGAGCCTTTTAATACTTAAATCTCTAAAAAGTCCCCCCAAACACATATACATATATATATATATATATATATATATATATATATATATATATATATATATATATATATATATATAATATATATATATATATTTCTCTATATTTGTATTTTTGAATCTTTGTCATATTGCCTCTTTATCATGTTTCACCGTATGATCAAAGTCATCCGAACATTACAGTGCTAATTCTACTGCATATGGCTGTGTGAGAAACATATTACTGACTTACAGTACATTCACTCATATATCTCAGCCACCCAAAGCACACACAAACAGAACAGCAGGAGTTTCCGAATAATAGTCATGTTTACTAATGCAGACGCTGCAGTGACACTTATGCAGACGGCAGATAAAAAGGCCATTGCTCAATCACAAAGAAAAACATTGGACAATAAAAATGAAAACGACAAAAGAAAACACAACTGCATTCCCATCAGTCTTAAATAATTCAAAGTCAAGAGTACGCCTTCCCAACACGCGTCTTTCACACCATGAACTCAACCCGGCAACATCCGTGCGAGGTTTCTGCTTTTAGAAGCACTCCGGCATGATAGAAGATGGACACACAGCCTTGTCTTGGCTGCGCTGTGATATAACATTTATCAAACCAGGACACAATGGATACAAGAAGATTCCTCTGCAAAACTTTCCTCCCACATTCGCGGCTTTGTCTTCGTAGAAGCTTTACAGCGGCATTCTAGAAGACTTTCATGGAGGAAACCAATGCATTAGGAGCAATAGCTTGAGCTGATTTTGATTCAACTGGACAATCCACCTGATTCACACCTGATTTCAAATCCTACTTCCACTACTGTCTGTGATGCCAATGACCAATGTCCTCCCGCATTTCATTATATGCTGGTCACCCTCTTTTTTTTTTTTTGTTCTCCTTCAAATAAAAGGTTGACAAACCTATAGATCAAACCACAATTGCTGCTTACAGCAATTACAGCAACTTCTGCAAAAGAAATGCTAATATTTCTAATAACAGTTAATAATAACCTCATACTAACTGGTCCCCAATTGCTAGCACTAATCACTAGCAGGTTCAGGGGGAGTATTCCTAGCAACGTTTGCATCTAACAGGCGGGAGAACTCAGCAGCAGGCTTCTGGTAACACCAAACAACAGCATAATTATATTGATCCATCATGTGAGGAACATTCTTTCTTTCTGAGAACAGCTCCCGAAGTACAACAGCAAGTAACATCTTTCCGGGGAAAAGAACTGCATGTAACACCCAGATCAGTCAGTGTTTGAATTTGCTAGCTTATCAAATTCAAAGAGTTTGTCTCGTTTTTCTTTCCTACTTTTTTTTCTGTCGTACCAACATTCAAATTTCAATACTGCTGAAGTTGTACAAAGACATAAATAAAAAAAAAAAAAGAGACAATTATACGTCACATGTGAAAACCAAAATAAAAAACAAACAAATACAAAACGCTATGCTTATTTTTGAAGTGATCATCAATGATCAAGAGAGCAAACAAAAGACAATTTGTTTTGACACCAGGACAACAACAGCACATTTACCCCTGAGATTAAAAAAAGAAATCCTTATACAAGATCAGTTCTTTTGCTCGACACGCTGCGCTACGGGAACCTCGAAGGCACAAAAGAACAGAGGCCAGGCTGACCTCTGGGCTCCAACTCTCCACAGCCAGTGGCCCTGTCCCAATCTACAGTCTCACTTTGCCCTCGCTGATGCTCTGATTTAGAGTGACGTACATTTGCATCACGTTACACAGGCAGGAGAATCAGAGAATTAAAGCCCGGTCTGCCACAGGAATGGCGTTAGTTACCCACTACAATACACCAAACGGCTACAGGCCAATAATTGTCATATGAGTGAATACGTTTGCTGCAGACTAGAGGTGGCTGCCATGAATTTCTATTCATTTCAATAGTTTCCAATTTTCCAAAATGTTAAAGTATACATATATATATATATAAATAAATAAATAAAATACTGCTAATACAAGGTAATATTATATGCCATAAAACTTTAAGCCAAACCAATTTCGGTCATTTGTGGTTCTCCGTTTTTAGGCCAATAACAGTATCCATGATGTGTCCGAATCCAGACTTTACCTGCAGTATTCACTCTCTCTACACACTCTACAGGTATGCCTCCCACTCCAACTGCTAATCTGATTCTCTAGTACAGGTGCAGGATGTTTGATTGAGACAGGGCCATAGTTTAAGAGGGGATGGGGGAGGATGTGGTTCAAACAGGAATAGAAAAACAACAGGAAAAAGGATCGGGGGAAGCAGAATTATTATTATTTTTAAAGGCAGTGATTTTAAGGTTAAGGGCCAGTATTCACAATATGTCTAAGAATGAGGAGAGCTGATCTAGGATCAGATCACCGAATGGTTATTCTAAATGCTATGTACTGGATTAAGCCTTTTATAGAATTTCAACTTACAAGCTTGAGAAACGAAGCTACAATTGGTGCATTTTAGGAACAAAAGTATTTCATAGGCTGTTAAGGAGGCCGCAGGCATACACTTCACATTACAAACACCTGAAGGAACATCACCTTTAAGAGGAATCGACTTTCTCCCACTCATGCATGCAAAAAATGCACTAACTGCAGACATCTCCCCAAGACTTTAAAAACTAGCATTAACAGCACTCCTATTCTGGGTCACTTAGTGAATATGAGCCCTGGAATTAAGGCCAATTCTTGGAGAATCATTATTTAAGGAAAAGGAACAGATTAAAACTGGATGCAGGACCAGAACTCACACAGATATATGATATATAGCATAGTTTTTTTCTGTGATATCAATCTCTCCTCTTTTCTTATTGTTCTAATCCAACATATATATTTATACATATATTTATATATTCTTCTGAACATCAAGAGTATTATATTAAAACAAGGCTTTTTCCAAAGGTGTTATGCACAATATATAAATGTATCTTACAAGAATATACAAGGTTTTAAGTCACAATGATCATGACAGATACATAAAAGCATTCAAGGCGATACCTTTGGCTTCAAGGTTAGTTAATGTACGAACAAAGTTACCAAAAAAAAAAAAAAAAAAGGAAGAGGAAAAACAACATGTTGGGACCTGTTCAGACACTTTCTATTTTTTTGTGACGGAGAATTTCAAGTTTTTACACTTTCACACACCAATTTTGAAAAAAGGTGTGACATAAAACCCATGTTGTGACACTGAGAATTGTATATTTTAAGCAGGTAATACAAGAAAAGGAAACAAGTAAACTGGGTAATACTTCAAGTTTGTCATTCCACATGTGCAAGTCAATAATGAAAAAGAAAAAAAAAAAAAAATGCTACAACTCGTACACCAAGCCACGATCAACCGACCTCTTCTGGATCGCGGTTTTTGTTTTTGTTTTTTTTTGTCACTTGTTTTTTTTAAAAAAGGGCTTGAAAAGTGGCAGGATAAAAGAATCCTCCTCTGATCTATTTCTCCCATCTTCCTGCAGTTTTGCCCAGCGAGGCTGAGCACAGAGGCAGGGACCTCTACTTGTGTAAGGCTGCAAAGAGGAATAAAAGAAGTGCCTCTTCCAGCCTCCCTCTCTCCCCCTCTCCTCAATTGTTTGTCCTACTCGCTCTGGGTCTCTCACTCACTGTCCGTCTCCAGCTCTGTGTCCGACCACTCCACAGGCTGCAGGCGGCCTGTCTGTTGGGCGTACTCAATCACGGCTTTGTAGCAGAAGTAGTACTGGTCCCATGTCTGGATGCTAAAGGCGCGCTGTGTGCGCATGCGCCGCACCGTCTGTTTCACGTCCACCGTGCCGATGTCTTCCAGCCGTGAAAGGCAGATGTCCAAGGTGCAGAACGTACCTGAGAGAAGACCAGGAACGAAAATGAATGGAGGACAAGTTAAACTTACAGTATAAGAACCTTACAAACAATAAAAAAACCTAATAAATAAATAAATAAATAAATAAAGATTGAAAGAAAAAAGGAGAGGCAAGCCCAAGAACACTGTACCAACTGTTAAACGTGGTGGTCATAGCATCATGCTCTGGAGATGTGTTGCTGCCAGTGCAACTGGTACATTGCCAAAAGTGAATTATATGACTAAGCGACAACAGACGGTCACAAAACCATTAACATAGTCCAGCACATCTGTCACACATCAACTTTTAACATCGTTGTAGTGATGTCTGACAAGCCCGGTATCCGGACCAAGCTAGGCTAAATCCATGGTAGCGATGTTGGACAAGACCTGTGGTGTCCGTATTAATGCCGCAGTAGTGGCGTTGGATGAGGCCTGTAGACCACTCAAGTATGCTAAACCTCACCATGCTACTGTACACTAAAGTGTACTTGTCGCCACACTAATGATCAATGAAAATGGAACAACTATTTTTGTACTTGAACTGTACAGTCTCCACCATTTTCTGTACTGGAAAAGACCCGAACCCTGCCATTACATTCACGTCTATAATGATTCCAACTATATAATAGAGTTGGATGATGGCTGCAACATCGGTAGTCAACAGCTTTTAGAGTGAATCTGAGCCTACCTGTCCTTCCGATTCCAGCACTACAATGAACCACTACAGGAGGGCCTCCTGGAGGTCCAGGCCAATCAGGATACAACGTTTGCAATGCAAGCTCCTGCCTCTGCTTCACCTGCGCCCGGAAATCCAACATAGCTGAAGCAGATTTTGGAACCCCAAAATCTGGCCAACTTACATACAGGTAATGAGACACCTCTCTACACTCGCCGGTCTGTACATGAGAGACAAAAAGATGGAAGTCAGGTCAGATAGTTTTACAAAACAGTGCAAATACATGGCAAATAATACATACAAATGGCACTAAATAGCAGGACAGCACCACTATAAATGTAGCTGTAGAAGGAATTAGTGATTTATTGTGCAAAAAGTGTGGATAGAAAGTGTGCCATACAGCAAAAACATAAGAACAGGCAAGTTAAGCACAGAGGTTTAAAACAAAAAAACTCAAAGCAACAACTTTACCGGTTACAAACAGAACTGGTAGTCTACCCACAAAAGCATCCCACTCCTCAGAGCAAAAATTGTGCTCCAAGGCTTCAGTGATTTTGGGATGTTTTTTTAAATTCCTTGCCAGGATGTCTGGGGATACCTATTCTAAAAATGCAGAAGCTTAGGCAGATGGTTTTTTAACAGTGAAAATATGTAACAGGTCCAATATTGCATCCCAAACATATTTCAGCAGATTTACTCAGCACATTTTATAGGGGGGGGTGGGGAGGGGCACATAATTTACCAATGTACACACAACTGACCTCAGTCCTGGTTGGTGCTTTAAGAAACAACCTAAATATATAAATATGTGCATCAAAATAAGGATGTGTCAAATAAAAATTTATCTTTCAGAGCAGCCAAGATCAGCAGACATAACTTCCTTTAAAAGTTAGAATTTTTTCCTGTAAATTTATCATTTTTTATACAGTAGTGACAAAGATGTCACTACTCTGTCTGTACACTGGTACAGTAAGTTTTACTGAACTGCTTTGCTGTTGCCCACACCTCTTATTTTGAGCTTTAGCATTTAGAATAATTGTGCCAGACAGATTTCAGTTCCTATGTTGGTACATGCTGACCTTACTGAGAAGTTTCACTACAGTTTTACAGAGAACATTACAGCACAACTGTTAGAGAATGCCATAGCACCATGGTATACTATCAATTCTAGAAACCTCATACATTTTCACCATCTATTCTTTAAAACCACATATTTCATAAATAAGTGCAGGATTCATTAAGATAAACACCAAACATTAAAAAACTTAACTCCGTTCATAATCAGAGACGATGGGCTGGGGCTGGGGCTGAGAATGAAGTAAGCAATACACACCTGACTATTGTACAGCTCCAGATGTGAGAGTTTAAAATCCTGAAACATCTCAATATGGATGTTTCTCACCAAAAAGTACCCATATTCCTCCGTGCGGCCTGCTTCCAAAGGCCAGTACTGCCCACACTTTACCCGCCCTCGCTCCACAACTCTGGAACAAAGATGTATTAATTAACATGTGTAAATATAACCATTTAATAATATCTAATTAACCTTAACACACACAAGAAAAGATCACCTGCCTGCACCTGCATCCATTCATCACGTATTTTAAAGTAATTTCTGAGAAATATATTTAGCATTTCTCACAGCTCAGAATGGGTTAAAACAAAGGCTAAAACTAGATTTTCCTCATTTCATGAGATTTAAGCATCTGCTCGCAAAAATACTATGCTTCTCTCTCTTTTTTTTTTTTAAAGGGATCACTATCATAATCACTCCAAGTCACTATATGTAGTTTTTTTTTCAGTATAAGTATTAAGATATTTAGGCAGGTATCGTATCAAAAGTCACAGGTTTGGTACCATGACAACACTATAAGCAAGCTTATAGCACTGATGTAAGATTAGGATAGGAAGAAGACAGAGGGATCAGTGATATTTACCTTGTCGTCATGACAATGATTAATACCATTTGCTCCCACACCATTCTCCAGAAATCACCAAATGTTTTTGGCAAAGGCCCTGAAACAAAGTGCACATCCAAAACTCAAAAACCTTCTGTCTACTTCAAGTTACAGCTTGCAAAAAGCACAATCAGTTTTACAGTCTTTGGGACGTCAATAAAAAAGTAGCAGAGCGCTATTGAGACTTTACTCACCCTGAGTAGCGATGTAAGCATTAGTCATCTTGTAGCCATCCATGAAACTAGCATTAATGTAGTCAGATGTCTGTATAAAAAAAATAAAAATAAATAAAAAAATAAAAAAAAACATAAATCCCTTTAGAAAACTCTGTCATAACAAGGGCTGCACCTGCCCACCCCCTACAGTCAGAAGGTGTACTTCACACTTTGAGCTACTTCTAAAGGAAACGCTTTTCACACACATTTTACAAACTGAGAGATACAGAAACAGCATCAGAAATTAAAGAACCATGTGGACTGAGGCTGTAGAGTAATATTACGGATTTTTATATGAATATGACTTTGGGTTATGCAGCATTACACAGTTCTTGTGAGCATTATCTTTAGAGTTACATACTGCAGTTTCCCAAGCAGCAATGATGGCAGCACTACTCTCCCGATTACAAGTCAGTAGACGATAAACATGATTTTAAGGTAAAATGCTACATAATGCAGCTTTAAATAATGGAAGTTAACACCCTGCATTAATAAAAGAATATCTGATGAAATACAAAGCACAAGATTATTGTTTAACATTCAGCTCCCCAGAAGCATTGCATTCTCAGGTCCTAGTAGATCAAGATGGATCATTTCTGCTGTCAATCTACCTACTAGTGGTCAAACAGAACAGAAATGAGTTCCCAAATTACGTTTTTCTTTTTACTACAAAAATATTTGGTTTTAAACTAATCTGTGAATAATGATCAAATCAAAATAAGAAATTTTGAATGTGATGCTGACCTCATCATCCTCATCATGGAGAGGGCAAAGACGAACACGAGATTCATCCAAACAGAGGACGTCACTGTAGCGATTTTTTATCTGGTTAGCTGGTTTCCTGTTGGGGAAAAAAAAAAAAAAGCAAAAACAACATATTCATATAATGAAATTGTCCAGTAATGATCATGGTTAGTACATCCAGTTTCCAGTAGGTGATCACCCCCAGAGGATGTAAGAACTCATCAGTGTACTGAGATGAATCAGTATGAAGGTATCAACTCCACTGCACTGGTTCTGGTACGCCAGATTTGATCATACTTGTTTGAAACCAGATAAATACACATATAGATAAAAGGTCTGATGTATTATTTTCATTACTTCTATTACATTACTGTACCAATAGTTCCTCTGTTTATATTTACATTAAGTTTATATATTCACACATAAAATTATCATCATCAAGCAAGTTTTATTATCTCACTTGGAGTAGTCAAAGGTTCCAGCAGGTGGTTCTTTACGGATCTCCTCGTACTCCTGGTAGATGCCTTTTTTCTTCTTGCGTTTAACGTGCTGCACCAGTTCCTGCATAGTCATGCCTCCTGGCTCTGCAACATGTATGGACATTAGTGATGTCTCCCCACCCATTCCAGGCAGCCAGCTCATGTCCTGGACAGGGCTACGAGACAGAGGTGTCGGCCTTGAGGATTTCTGAGGAAGAGGAGGGACGCCTTCTCCTGCTTCCACTTCCTCTTCGAGAATTTTAACTTCCTGCTGGCTGTTTTTTGCGCCATTGCCTTCTTGCCTGCAGTTATCGACATGCATGCCTCCTTTTGTTGCCGAGTTGACCACTGTTTCTGAGGTGTGTTTTTGATGCAGGGGCGTGTCTGGGGGTGTGTCTGACTGCGGGGGTGGCTGGTGACTCCGGCCGTTTATGACATTGGCGTTTGAGCCGGTGATGACCCCTGATCCTGGCAGTGCTGAGCCATTCCAGTGGGCGTGTCTGTGGTTCTGCAGGTTGGCGTTGGCGTTGCCGTCGTCCAAGTGGGGGCAGTTGGAGTTAAGTCCATCCCCAAGGAGAGTAGCTCCCACCTGGGATGAGGTGTTGGCAGTGAGAGGGTTACTATTGGCTGTCTGGTTTTGCTCCAAGGAGTAGGAGCGTAGTAAGCTGCCTAGGCAGTCAGCCGTGGCGTATGGCGAGTTGGTTTGGTTGTTGGGGCTGGAGTTGACACATGACTGGATCCATGCAATGTGGCTGTACTGTGATGTGCCTCCAAGATGTTCTGGGAGGGAGCTGACTGGGATGTGATTGACCAGTTCATGAGCTTTTACTGTACATACCTGAGAATAAAAGAAAACACCCAATTGTGCTGTGTTGTATAAATGTAATTAAACTGATTCAATTTTCTAGATTTTCTAGGTGTTCTTGATCACAATATATATTTTACTGTGAATTCATGCCAACATTTAAATTGCCCCAAGTAAATTTCCTGATCTAGATTGCAAGTGGTACTACTGCTAAGAGGAACTATATAGCAGCAAAAACAAATGTAAGGCAGTAAGCAGTAAGAACCAGCGGTCTATGTCTTTGGTTGCAACACTCACTACAGAGTTCAAAAATGTTTTAGAAGTTTGAGACTCTTGTAGACGTCAAAGGGACAGTTTAGAAATTAGCAGTGACTGTTAAACTGTCTTAAACGGGTAGTAATATCAGCACAAAAATTGTTCATCAAGAGCTTCATGACAGAGACAAGCAACAACATTCAAGCTTAAAATTTAAATATTTTGTGTGTAACAAAATGTTTTAATTTCTTACACAATACACGTAATACAGATTCTAGTTTTAAAAATGAGTGGAGTAAACAACACCTAAAAAAGCACACCACCAAGTAACATGCCAGTTTGAAATACATACCCTTTCTCTGAGTTTCTCTCGCAAAAAAAGACGCAGTACAGCAAACGGAGTTCGGAACCAGAGTGGTGACGACACAATGAACACACACTTTAACCGGGCAGGGAAAGCCCCCTAATTTACATAGATAAAAACAATATCAGTACTGACATGAAGAGTGAGGACAGGTTAGCTTAGTCTTTTTGACTGGACTGGACAAGACAATTTTCTTGTTTCAGTTGACAATCTACAATTAAACTTTACTGACAAAAAAAACACTTACTTTTAAGAGGTTTAAAATCTTCACACAGAGTTCATAGTCGAAGTTGCCATAAGTGGAGTTTGTCATGTCATAGATGAATATAAGACCATCTCTCTGAGTCTGAATGCTAAAAAACAGCAGGGGAAAATAAAGGCTAGCAGATCAATGCATTCTAAACACCAAGGTAGTTTAGTCAACTGTAACCCACATGTAAAAATAAAATCATTAACAGAACCCATTCAACTGTATAAAACAATACATACAGTGAGTAAAATTATAACCTAAAACACAGTGTCTGTTTAAATTCCACATTTTCCATACAATTATAATTTTGTTCTACTTGACAATAAATCAAATTTTCCAATCGACAACAGCTAAAGATGCACGAAATGGCCTTGCATGGCCAGCAATCCTATTACTATGTTTCCACCAAACTAAGCCTGCAATGCAATGTCATATTTTATGCTGTCATAAACTTATAGAAGTATAGCAAAGATTTAATTTCAGAGATTTAACTTAATGTGTGTCTAAACAGATTTGTGAAACTCTTATGTACAAAAGATATAATGAAGATATATCTTGCCATACGGTTTATACACCATGTTAATAATGAACTTGATACATGCATAATCTAATCTTAAGACAAGCAGCCACATTACAAATTCTAAAATACATTGCTTGAATTATTTACCTCTCTATGGCCTTGTCCAGCTGATATATGATGGCTTGAAGAACAGCCTTATGGGTAGTGACATCAGGCCGATGGAGGCGAGCAGTGAAGAGCGCCAGAGCTGCACCCTTTGCATCACGTCCTGGCTACAAACACAAAAAAAAATTAAATTAAACAGAAATAAATACACTTAAACTTGGTCATGGGAGTATACATCGACCCCTTCCCCTCATGTCAAGACATAAACTCCACAAGACAGAGCCAGTGTTATCTTTTCCAGCAAGTTTCTCTTCTGTGGGATCAAACCACATGGACTTGCCTTCACTTCCCAAATGCATAAATGAGCCTTGGGCACCCCCATAACTCTGATGTCCTTCCATGGACCACTATTGGTAGGTACTGACCTCTGCATACCAGGAACACTCTACAGACCTGACATTTTGGAGATGCTGACCCAGTCGTCTAGCCATCACAATTTGGACCTCGACAAAGAGGCTCAGATCCTGACACCTGCCCAGTTTTTCTGCTTCCAACACATCAACGTTAAGAACTGAATGTTCCCTTGCCCCTCCACCCCTTGACAAGTGCCATTCTAACCAACATTATTCAGTCGGTTTTAATGTTATGGCTAACCAGTGTAAATGTATACCACAAATTGGTGCAAAACAATGCACAACAGCATTCAGCTGAATCCTATACAAGCCTGTTATCTTGAAAGACACCATAGGCTAAAGGTTTAACCAGAGAATAAAGGGAATCCGTTGGAATACCTTGTTTCCTCCAAGAAGAACAAATTAGTAGCAATTCAGTGAATTTATCAGGACTGTAAAATGTCACCACTTTGCTCATATTTGAGAAGATGCATGTTTATTACGCTCCGAACCATGAGTGCTGAAACATTAGCGTGTTGCTAGCTGACGCACTTCCAAGCATGTGATGTACAAGACGTCTGAAAAGGCAGAGATTAGACTACTCTAGCTAATATTATCTGCTATATCCTGAAACAGTAAAACCTATATTTCGCTGGCAAACTTGGATGTAGGCACACTGTCCAACTACCACTACTCCTTAGCATTCACTAATTGGTAAAGGTTTAACTTCACATCTGGTAAGGAAGCCTTTTTCCTCAAATTGGTCTGAAGTCTGAAGATACATGTAATACGCAAGGCGTCACTCACCAGGACCGTAAATTTGCCATTTAACAACTCAGTCCTCAGAGGTTCTTCATTAGGGTTAATATTGTAGATACCTTCCTTTATTCTGGTATTCTGAAAATACACAGACATGCAAACATGTTTTATACACGTCATGCTGAATTTAGTGCCTGCCCATTTATACTCCATGCTATCTGAATCAGGCACAATGTAGTGCGGTCAGACAAAACATTATTAAGAGTAAATATTTCTTTAAGCCTAAGAGTACTTTAAGTTTAATTATAAGAGATAAGTATATTCGCTCTACCTTGTAAGCCTGAAAGAGGTCTATGGCTCTAGGGACGTCAAACTTTCGTGCCATGAGGAACTTGACTGCGGTCATGTGACTGACGAGGGTGGCATTCTGTGACTGCTCTCTACATCTCACCTTATCCAGAAACTCCTCCACCGCCTGAGAAATACACACACATATCCACTTATTATATCTTTGCTGTCATGCAAAAATAGCTCTAGCTCTAAAATGGCAACTTCACAGAATTACCTTTTGATGGAAGGCAAAGCAATAAAAAGAATGTATTACTAAGTCATTTTGCAGCATTTCTATTGGTACATTCATCATGAAATTTTGACAAACATAGGTTTCAAGCAAAAGCAACAACTGCCATTTGATATTTACAAATTTTGATTATTACTTCTTTCTTCAGCCTGTAAAATCATTAAACACAGACCACACACTTAAAAGCATCTGCATTCCACCTCCTCTGGTCTACAGCTACCTAAACAGTATGGGTGTAAGTATTTCAGCGCAAACTAAAGAATCAAATTTGAAACAGTGCAGTGAAAACCAGAATGAAGCGGGAAGGGAGTGGGAGGTTTACAGCTGGGCAATATGGTAAAAATGTTATATCATAGTATTTAAAAGCATTTTGTATTATATAAATCTGTCCAAATACTCTCCCATACTGAGCACTGTGACTTTTTAAAATATGCTACACTCCATTCAATTAAATAGGACTACTTACACTCTGTAATGAAATGTGCAGTTACTCAATATTTTTTAAGCACTGACGACATCCACGATATACTCATAAAAGCATATTGTGTACCACTATTTTAAATAATTATCACAATACAATGTAATACTGTCATATTGCCTAGCTCTAGGGAGGGACTCACCTTATGCACACACCAAATCGCAAAGGACTGCAAAATCGCAAAGGAATCGCAAAACTAATTTTAAGGGGTTAGCAATTTTGTGGGGTTGATTTTTTTTTTTTTTTTGAGAGCATCATTTCAGGTACTGAAACTGAAAACTGTTTAAAATCAACAAATGTGGAATATATTTAAAGCTCAGTAAAACCATTCCCAACATTATTTTTCATACAAAATATAAAACTGAATAAGGACCTCAGATTTAAACACTGTATCAGATATTACCATAATCATACAAAACACCACACATTCACACTCTGTACTGGTGTCTTACATCGAGACACCACTGCATTGCACTGAATCACATTCTGTGTTCACAATTTTATAAATAATTTTGACATATTTTGTCTAAACCAGTGGTTCCCATCTCATGCTCCAGAGTAGCCCCTGTCCTCCATATTTTAATATTTTCTCTGCAGGTGTACAGAACAAGCCTCATCCAAGAGGAAACCTGTGGCCAAAATGAAGGTGTGGCTTCAGCCTAACTGATAGTTACTTAAAGTGGCAGATGTCAGGTACAATTAGGAAGTACTGAGATAAAAAGCATCCTGTCAAATGCCACCTGATAACATTTTAAAGGTGCAATAAGACATTACAACAGACATTTTCAAGACAAGAGATTTTAGAGACAAAGTATTTGTACAAGATATTCAGACACCTGCTCACTCCTCGTTTCTTCCAAAATCAAGGGCATTTAACACGAGTTTATCCGGCTTTTGTTGGAGTAACTGTCTCTACTGTCCACAGAGGGCTTTTTACCAGATTTTGGAGCACTGCCGTGAGGACTGGATTGCACTCAGCAATGAGAGTGTTAGTGAAGTCAGGATGCTGGATGATCAACACCTCACCTCATCCCAAAAGTACTGGATGGAGCACCATCATTCACACACAATTCAACTACTGCACAGCTCAATGCAGGGGGGGGGGGTTTATACCCTCTAACCCACAACTGCTTTCGGCACAGTGCCAATAGGTTCATGTTTGTCTGCTCCAGAGAGTGCTGGCAATACTTCCCCTACAGGGACTAGACAAGCTGAACGTGTGTGCATTTGCATTCAGGTACAACTCAGCTAAATTAACAGAAGGCATTCATTAGTTTGTGGGGGTGTCCACAAACATATGGGCATATGCTAGCTAGTAGCTACAGCTCAAGCTAGCTAGCTAGCTGCAGGTCGGCGTTAAAGCTGTAGCTAGCTAGATATGCTGGAAAGCAGGGGTGCTGAGCACAGGCGTGCATTTTACCCAGCTAGCTGCATTAACTGACAACCACTGGAGAATGAACATAGCTAGCTAGCAAGCAAGCACTAAACTAGCTGTCTAGCTACTAAACGAGGAACATAAGCTAGCTATCTGTCGTGGCAGCAACTGTGCAGAAGTGAGAGAGAGAGACAACCCCAGACTGAAGTGGATCTTATCATTAGACTCTCCCTTTCTGCCTAAAACAGCCTTTTAGCTGACACGCTAACCAACTAGCCTCTGTAGCCGTTGGCTGGTTCAGTAGCGAGTGTGGCGGACGCTCATTTCTTCCCGTTAGCTGTGTGGGAGAGGACTGGCAGTATTTATGAACAAACGTAACTACGATATGTTTACACACGCTTGTCAACTAATAATAATGATAATAATAAGTTAGCTAGCTAGGTAGCTACTCCTCGAGAAATAGGTTAGCCCGCTAGCTGACTGGCTAGCGCTGCTGGCCAGAAAACACCAACTGGGCCGCGTCTCAAACACCTCACGCAGCGAGGGAAACCGTTACTGTCCGTGTCTGGCAGCCACGAAAGGGGCTAAAACCACCGGTAAACCATGGCTAGGAAATGCGGCGTGAACATGGAAGTCCGTGGACGGAAAAAAGAAGAAGAAAGCGTGAAGGTCTCTCACCACCTCTTCTTGAGTTGTCAGGGCTTCCGCCATCTTGAAGCCTGAGCAACGTCTGCGGGCGCGCGCCCTCAGCCCTCGGGAGCGCGCCGGCGTTCCGAGCGCTGCAGCCGGCGACGCGCACTGCGACGCCGCGTGGGTTAGCGCTCAAAGAGCGACACCACGTCTCCGTTAACGGTGTAATTATTTAGCTAGCATTATAGCACCAGTGTCACTGAATGTACATGCCCTTAAAATCATACTTTGCTAACAGGACAATGCCGCTCACGTTCGCGTGTCTCTCTTTTCAGCACTGGCATTTCAGCACTTGTGTGAGAGGAGGTAGCTAGATCACTCAGACAGCGCGTGGGATGGGCAACGTGCAAATACGTAGCTGCGTGCTCGGGGGGGCTCTGTACAACTGGCCGGTTAGCTCAGTTGGTTAGAGCGTGGTGCTAATAACGCCAAGGTCGCGGGTTCGATCCCCGTACGGGCCAGGAGGACTTGTTTTTGTCTCCTCTACGCGGTTAAACTCACTTCAGCACATTATTTACATCCGATTATGCTCTTTTCTCGTCAGTGTGGCTACGCATGTTTATGTGTCTTGTAACAACATGTAGCTTGGAGAGCGTCATGACCTCACTGGCTAGACGCTCGAGGCAGCTTACATTTTTCACCCACCACCCAAATAATACCCGTCCTGCAGTGGTCCAGACCAATGACCAATAAAGAACAGGGGGCTGGTCATAATATTGTGATAGGAAATTCAAACATATATATATATATATATATATATATATATATATATATATATATATATATATATATATATGTGAGGAGATACATGGATACATATATGTATAAAAAGTTAGCTTCAGTATATAATTTGACTCCGGTCATTATTTCACACCACATGCCGGCACCCCTGCCTCAGTACATCAACTACACTGACAAACTGAGGAGTTAAAGCAGTGGTAACACAAACATTGTGTAGGAAAGTGCATCTCCATGGGCAGTAGTGGCTTAGCGATTAGAGCGCCAGGCTATCGATAACAGGGTTGTGGGTTCGATTCCCAGACTCGGCAAGCTGCCACTGTTGGGCCCTTCACCCTCTCTGCTCCCCACCACTCTGGGTGTGTGTGTACTCACTGCCCCTAGTTCACGTGTGTGTGTGTGTGTGTGTGTGTGTATGTGTGTGTGTTCACTACCACAGATGGGTTAAATGCAGAGGACACATTTCGCTGTACATAGTACAATGACAAATACGTGCACCTTTACTTAGGGGTATCTGAGCACCCAGAAATGATCGAGCGCTTCTGGGTGAATCAGAATATTGGTAAAATGACTTATAAATAGAAACAACACCCCCCACCATCAATATGATTTAATATGATGTATTCATTCATTTAGAAGTAAAGCTAAATTTTACGATTACCCCATTTATAACCCATTTACATTATGACTGAATTGACTGAAATATAAATAACTTAGTGATTTCCTTATGTTCAGAGACACTTTTTAACTTGAGTCTGGGTTATGTTGGGATACTTCACCCACCTCACATGATTAGATCATTTGTGACTGAATTGTACTGAATATGTAATGACAGAATGCAGATTGGCAGAATGACCACTTCTCCAGTGTGTTTAAAAAAATACATTTATTTGACAAAGACAAAGAACAGTTTGTCAATGTGCCTGCGTGCTTCCATCATTCATAATATTCTGCTTCCTCTTCAGTGTTTGGGCCGTTTGCCTTTGGATTTCCTTTGAAAGAAAGTTGAGCAAATATTAGACTGATGCAGTAATATCCTGACATGTTCTCCTGATGTGAATAATACAAAAGATGAGTATACACACAGTGCTTCTGGATTTAGAACCACAACTTCCTCTTCTTCACTGTCGGAGATCACAATCATTTTATCTGAAGAGAAAAAAAAAACACACACACACAGATACACTAAGAAAGTGAGACAGATGTATAATATATACAGAAACAAACATGCACACGCCGTACCTTTCTTCTTCTTCTCCTCATTTTCATCGGTCACGCCTTGCCACTCCTCTCCTTCATCTTCCTCCTCCAGACCCCAGGTGTTCTGGAGCCCCTCACCCACGTGCCCTGTTCCAGCAGCAACGATAATAGGGGAGGGCACCCTGATTAAGGGTCAAGGGTCAATGACACAAGTGTGAAATGGTGAACCACACACCAGCACACGACAGCCTGATCCCTGTAGCGGGTATATCAACTGAGTCAGTAAAAGCCTGGTTTAAAAACAAACAAATAAATAAATACAATAATAATAATAATATTAATAATAAATGAAAAAGATTATGCTTATGAGTTGCTTAGGGCTTTAATAAATACATACATGAGTGTCATCTCAGGTTAAACATAAACTGATGTCCCAATTTAAAGAAAGAGAATTAAAATGCATACAAGGAGGAAGGCAAAGTCAAAAGGATACACTTCAGATGGAGCTTCCCCTTTGTTTGCAATTTCTTCAGCCATCTCCTGGATGCCAGTAACCTCTACAAGAGCTTCCTTACTTTTCAGGGCTGTGATTCGCTCTTTAGGTATTGACTCAGCAAAGCCAAACCTGCCACCCTCCTTCCTATACACAAATATGAAACATGAAATATAAAGAAAAGCATCTTTTAAAACATTGTTTCTGCAACTCTCAAATTTACAGGAAAATAAAACCGTGGCAATAAATGTAAACATATCTTATTGGTCCATTCATCATGATAGTCTGAACAACTGCCCGATCATCATGTGCAATCTAGTGCAAACATTTCCCATGCTTGCTTCCACCTTTAAACATTTATCTTAATCAAAAGACCAAAATTCATAGCATTCAAAAGCCAAATAAATGAATGAGACCACAATTCTAACATCTATTCATATCACTGAATCAAGTTTACATTGTCAGTAAGTTAATTACACTACCTTTTTTTTTTGTTTACAAACCCACTATACCTGACTCGCTTGTCGTTTTCCAAGGCTTTGTTGATGAGCTCGGAGATCTCTGAAACTTTTACACTGGCTATTTTACTGCATCTTAGAACCTGGACAGATACAAATACACACACTAATAAACTACATGTGTCAATTACAGTTCTTTCAGAATTTATATATATATATATATATATATATATATATATATATATATATAAATAATTTCCTCCATTCACATTTCACAACTGGACATTGAAATAGCTCATGTACAGTAATAACAAAATTAACAAATATTTGCAGCCTGTACAGGAAATGCTCTGTTACCCTCTATATGGAGATTATATATCACACACAGTGACTTCCATAATACTCGAGACAAAGACACAGTTTAATTGTGCAATCTGCAGTTTGTATTCAATCCGGTTTCACCATATTGAAATTACAACACTTTTTTTTTTTTTACACAGCCCCCCCCATTTCAGCACACTATAATGTTAAAATGAACCTGTATCAGAGTGATGGCAAAAGCAAAGTGTGTGGACAAAAAGCTGTAACTTCCACATGTGAAAGTTAAATGTATGCAAATACCCGTAAATTAAAGTCTGGAATGTGTACGCTGTTAAAAGCTTAAACTTTTTTTGGAATTTTTTTTTTAATTTGAAACTGTGGAGGAACCTTCAAGAAAAGTTTTATTATTATTATTTTTTATTTTTTTTTTTTTAAAGAAGAACGAAGGTTTCTTGAAGCAGTTTCAAACTGAAGAACCATAAGAAATTTCCTCAAGGATCTTAGACTTTTAACAGTGTACTTTAGTTATGTGTGATTCATCATTTTAAACTGTGGTTTATCACACAAATGTGTCTTTGTCCCAGACATTACAAAGGGCACTGCACTGTCCACATTTTAGCCAGTTAATTTAATCTCAACATTAGAACACTAACTGTGAACCTATGAAGTACACTTACATAATAGGAGTATCGGCCCAATTAATCTAGGTACAAACGTATGTGCACCTAAATAAACCTAGTATATATTAAAATTCAACATGTCAGACACATTCGCACCTGGTCTTTCAGCAGCATGATTCCTCCACTGGACTGAACAGAGCATATCTCCCTGTGTTTATTCATGGCAATGACTAAAAGACCATCCATGACAAGCTCCTCTTTTTCACAAGGATCCACAAGCAAATATGTGCTACAGAAAAGAGAGAGGTCATAATCATAACCACCACAAAAAAATCTAAATTCGTATTAATTTTATATCATATCAATTATTAATAGCTTGTAAACAATTACGTAAACAGTAGGCCTCTGACAGATGACGGTTAACTAAATTACTGCAGTACAGTTTTGACTTAATTGCAGCATTGGCAGTAAATGTGATTCCATCAGCCAATTACTTCAAAGATTACGTGGACAAAGCCGCCCTGTGCATGAATTAAAAAAATCATGCACATAAAATAGTGCATGAATTAAGGGGTGAACCTTTTTAAATGATTTACAGGTAGAGACCAATTATAAACTGACTGTGTCCTCATTAACGTGATGATTTCATGGACTCGGAACACAGTTACCAATTTATGTTTTTATAGAAAACAATACTTTAAATTCCCACATTTTGAACATCAGTCTAATACAACAGAACAGAAACTATAAATTATCAATGTTTCATTCAGTCTTTACGGTGCTGCTTCTTCTGCTTTTGCTATGCAATGCATTTTCTATGGTCTCCTTTGGCATGCATAGTCTATCTGATATTATTTTACCAATCCAGCCATGTAATGACAAGTGTATAATAATTCAGGCATGTAGTTAGCTGTAGTGTCAGGGGCGTAAATCTGATTATACACCAAAGATTACTATGAGTAGTATCACATGACCTTACGATAACATTATATATATATATATATATATATATATATATATATATATATATATGATTTGACTGCTAAACTGTAGGATATGTTCTTACCCCTGCTGGAAAAAAGCGAAGCTTACACAAATAGGCATGTGGTAAATACTCAGCGGAACAGGATCCCTCTCCTCTGGGCTGAACTACACACAAAAAGAGCACATCAGATGTTTAACATACATTAAACAAAGGTCACACCATAAAGTCTATTATGAGGTCTGGAGTTCTGGATTAAAAAGCTGATTAATAGACTATATACACAGACCTTCTGTGAACCTCAGTTCAACAGTTCTACATTCATACTTATTATTTCATACTTATTACTTATTTAGTCTGCAACCAAATAAGGATTTTACATCACTGAAAATGTTTTGTTTTTAATTGACCTGATTTATTTTCTTTTTTATTATTCTTAAGAACAATTCTGAGAAAAGGCACTATACAAATCTGTAACTGTGGATTCTCCACTTGAAAGTTGCTAAAGCTGTGAACCCAGTAGCCAGTTAATACACTAAAGTTGTATTTATGTTTTCAAAACACATAGTTAATGTTGACTGGTCAATAACAGGTTTATAAATAAATAATTAAATAAAAAGTTCAAGGGGTTAAACTCATTTACATAATACCACCACTAATTCCAGCCTTTTTTTTCAAATTTATTTACTCCTATAATTTTATTATAACTCAGTTTGCATTGTTTTTCTTCAGATGTTTTTCTTCAGATGGCGGTCATAATTTCAGACCTTGGTCATGTAGCTTGGATGTAGCATGGATAACATGTAGTACATGTAGCTTAATCTGTCTGTGACCAAATCCCAAATTGTAGCCCAATTAAATACTGCAGTAATCACTGTAGGTCTGCCTACAGAGCCAAGACACACCAGTGTTTAAGTTCATACTTACTATTGTGATGTCTCGGCCCTGGATGGCCACATCTGGGCGTCTGAAGTGACACAGTGCAGAAATGGCTGCGATGCTCGCAGCATCCATCAAGTTACCATCATGATTCAACACATGAACATCCACCCGAATCTGCCACACCTGCCAACCAAATCAGCAAGACAGTTAAGAGTACTGACCTTTTATCAATTGCTGATGCCGATACTCAGAAAGCATGGGGCCACTGGCCAATATATAATGCTGATACTGCCAACAACTTGTAACAAAAAAAAAAGGTAAAAACATAAAGAAACATTATTATTACTTCACTTACTTACTTAACTCTTATCATCCACTTTGTCTCTGTTTGCTCAAGAACTCTGAATTCATTTTAAACAACAAAAATGTATCTAAATGTCTACAGGTAATCAAAAATTAAGACCATTAAAAACAACTGTGTTCTTTCCTTTTGAACAGTCTGCTCATATCATCCACCAGTTGATGGTCTAGTATTTTTTTGACATGGATTATATCTAAATCATTAATACGATTATTAGTTAAATTAAAATGAATCAGTTAACCTCTAGTCAAACTAGTCTGTGTGGCTGCATTTATTTAATCTGAAAAACTAATGATGACCGCCTAGGGCTGCAATGATTATCTGACAAACCTAATGAGTAATCTAAATGAAGGTTCTGATCAATCATTTAATGAAATCAAATGATGATAATAATAATAAAAAAACATCAGGCTCTATAATGTTCATATGGCACACTTTGACATATTTTGCACCATGGATTGGGGCGATACGGCTTCTGCATAAGGCATTATTATGTTTTGTTAAGTTAATTAATGAAACAATAGTACCCAGAGTAAAAAAACAAAACAAAACAAAAAAGCATATCAATAATGAAAAGTATGCAATAATGCATAGCATTTTCATATAAATTACATTATATTGAAATGATACTGGCAGCTAAAAAAAAAGGCCAGCATTGGACATATGACTGGATGACTAATTTTAAAAGTAATCAAAGCACAAATGTATAAAGATTTGATAACTCCCTGCATAGCAAGTGGGTGTTACCTTTTCTCCTGACACAACACATAGAGACTCTGTGTCTATACATTTGGAGTTCCTCAGACATCTTTCCAGCTGCCGGTTCAGTGTCACTAACAACTCAGACTGCCTATAGACAAACAAACAGATACATTAGAAGAAAGACAACTCCAACATTCAGAAATGAACAGACACCAAAACAGGCTTGGGCACTGTGATACCTTTCTATGTATATCCTGAACATAATCAGTACTTAAAGAACACTGATTAATTGTTTCAGCAGAAGGAGAGCATAATTGGCCCTGTTTAACTAAACACAGTGAAGTGCATTTTTGATAGCATTTTTAAAATATAGTTATCAAATATATATATTTTTTTAGATACACTATATGTCCAAATATTTGTGGACACCACTCTAATGAATGCATTTAACTACTTTACATTGTACCCATTCCTGACACAAATGTGTGAGTGCACACACAGCTTGTCTAGTCCCAGTAGAGAAGTACAGACAACTGTACAACTGGGAATCTCTAAATCACATGAACCTATTTGCACCATCCTTAATGCCAAGCAAGGAGTTAGAGGGGTATAAAGCCCCTTCAGCAATGAGCAATGAGAGACACTGCATTCTCTGGAATGATGGTGCTCTTTCCAATACTTTTAGGATGCGCTCAGGAAATTGGGGATGAGGAGGGTTAGGGTGGTGATTATCCAACATTCTGAACTCATTAACTCTCTCATCACTAAATGCAATCAAATCCCTACAGCAATGCTCCGAAATCTAGCAGAAATCCCTTCCTAGACATTAGAGCTATTTACTCCAACAAATTCAGTATACACTCTTAATACCCTTGATTTTGGAAAACAAAAACACAGTACATGAGCATTGTCCATATAGTGTATCAAACCCCAGAAAAAAGGAATTATTTGATATGCAAGATATACACTGAATTGTGTGGGAATACAAACCTGTTGGGCTGAAAGGCGGGTGATGCCATGGGAGACAGCTCCAGATTAAAGAACATGATGCCCTCTGTGGGACGTGAATCTTTGGGTGGCACAAGCTCACATGACACCTGAGCCAACACCCTTTAGAGACACAAACAGTCAGAGTCAGATACATAAATTACAACATATCTTGCCAGAGGGCATTAATAGGCCTTTGACACAATGTAACAATGCATCTAATTTTAAATGTCTATTAAATGTTATTTATACACCAATGAGCCAAAACATTAAGAATGTGGTCATCTGTGTACCACCAAAACAGCTCACTCTACCAGACCTCAACAAACATTAGATCTTTTAACTGCTGTCAGTTGTGAAGTGCATGCGATACAGATCCAACATTTTCAACAGGTAAACGGAACACTTGTACCGAGTCATCTAAGTGACGTAAAAGAAAACAGGACTTATCAGACCAGGCAAACTTCTTCCACTACTCCAGTCCAGTTCAAGGTCCAGTCCAGACACCTGTGTGCCCATTATAGGCACTTGGCGGTGGACAAGGGTTAGCATGGGCACTCTGACTGGTCTGCAGCTGTGCATGCTGTGTGATGCACCGTGTGACACAAGGTATTTCTCTTTCATTTTTGATCAGTCAGTAGTTACTCACCACAGCTGACCAGTTGCACATCACAAACACATATCATACTGGAAGATGGTCCAAGTCATCTGGCCAGAACAATTTGGACCTCAAAGTCGCTCAGGTATTAACTTCTGACCATTTATCTGCATCTGCATGTCGACTATGATGACTGACTGTCTAACACACATCCCAGATGAAGACTACAAGATAATCAATAATATTCATTTTATTTTAACATTTTGGCTCATCTATATACATGACCCCCCCCCCCCCCCATTATAAGGTGTAAAAATACTAATGCCCATTTGCTGTCAAGCTGAATCTGATCTGAAACATGAGTTTATTAAAAAAAAGGTTGAACCCACAACTGGGGCAAAAGATAATTTCATCATTATCAGCAGGGAACATTAGAGTGAGGAGTGTTAGGTTGGTGCTGGATATAATCCCTATATAAACCTTACTAACAAGGTACAATCCGTGGCGAAACTGAAGTAACTTACCTTGTTTTGCCGAGACTGACTGTACAGCAGCCATAATCTGTGCCAAATGTGATTTTTATATTGCGGTAGTCGTAGGTCTGCCTTCCATCCAAGCGCTTAAAAAAAAAAAAACAACAACAAAACAATGAAGCAATTTTGGTGGTAATTTGCTAAATTATGTGAGTAATATATTAATTAATAATAGATTACGTATGTACTTATGCTAAAATCAAATGAGGCAACTAGTTTCTTAGCTTTTTGTATGTGAAACATACATTTTATAGATTAGCACGACATTTAAACATACATTTATGTTGGTGTGGCGCAACAGATAATACCACTGCACTGCTAATGAGCTACCTCACCGCGTGGGAGACTTGGGTTCGATTCCCGGTCTGGGTGACTATGCTGCGCTACACCAATAAGAGTCCTTGGGCAAGACTCCTAACACTACATTGGCCCTCCTCTGTAATACAAGTAACCTTGTAAGTCGCTCTGGATAAGAGCGTCAGCTAAATGCCATAAATGTAAATGTAAATGTACATTTACAGCGTAAATCAGGTTCTCATTCAAACTGACATATTTGAATCATGTTATAAAGGTAGGTGTGTGTAGTGTTTGGAGTCATGCACATGCAGCCTTTCATTGGTGTAGTGTGGTGTACTGGCCTAGGCAGGGAATTAAACTACAGTAATATTAGACAGAGGAATAAATATTAGACTACAGGGTATTACATTATTACAGCTTTTAGCTTGTATTCTACACATAATTTGAACTAACCACTAAATGATCTCACACCTATTTAATGTTCTTATACTGTTTTTATTTCTGATTATCTTTAAGTAAAACACTTTTTGTATGAATTTTGTATGAAATACATTACATAAATTAATCTGCACTGCCCTACACAATACAGCACTACAGGGGTAAAAGTAACACAAGCAGATCTCTGAAGACAGTAGGTCACCTAAGTGAAAGATACATTAAAGACAAAAGTACTGGGACACCTGCTCTTACACAGTTTTGACCAAAATCAAGGGTATTAGAGAAACAACAACTTTTTAAAAAGTGAATTCAGCTTTTGCTGGAGTAACTGTCTCTACTGCCCAGTGAATGATTTCTACTAGATTCTGGAGCATTACTGTGAGGATTTGACTGCATTCAGTGCAAAGAGCGTTAGTAAGGTCAGGATGTTGGATGATCACCAGACCACATCATCACCAACTCATCCCAAAAGTCCTGGATGGAGCATCATCTTCATTTATACCCCTATAGCCTACGCCTGACATTAGGCATGGTGCCAATAAGTTCATGTTTTTCTGTTTCAGAGAATATTATATTGGTAATACTTCTCTACAGGGACGAGACAAGCTGTGTGTGTCTGCATTTGCACATCTGTGTTTTCAATAAATCGGTTAACACTCGCAACATAAGTGTGAAAATAAAAATATAAAAGGTACTACATCTCTTATTAGACCGGGTCTGCGTGAACAGTGTTTAAACGCTGAGGACAGCGGATGCCATGCTGGTCATTTATTGCTGTTAGATAAACACGTTCCCTGCGGACCTACCTTTTTTTCTTCGATGGCTTTCAGAAGAAAGATTCTCTCGCAGTTTGACAGAGGTGTTTCCCTCATCTCTACCTCCCGATAATAGCAAATATCACACTTTATGAAACGAATCGGTCACGTTGCTCCTTCAGGCTGCTCTCTTCATCGCGGTTTGATGGCGTCATCCTAGGAGTAGCAAAACAATG
Source organism: Salminus brasiliensis (assembly GCF_030463535.1). NCBI lineage: Eukaryota > Metazoa > Chordata > Actinopteri > Characiformes > Bryconidae > Salminus > Salminus brasiliensis. The sequence continues at coordinate 13,773,023 of NC_132901.1, read as the reverse complement.
GCGCACAGTGATTACGAGCCTGCCTGCTCCTCCGCCCATTCGTGAAACGACTCCCTAATCCCTATTTACTAAAATAATACATTATACATATTTTATTTTTTTTGTTTAGGACCTATAGTTAATATTAAACAATATTAAAAAAAACTGCTCAACAAGAAAACAAAAAAAAAATGGTTGTCCACTTTTTCCCCAAACATATACAGATAATTACATACATGTTATAAATTACTATTATAATTGATTTTAGCTGACATTCTTATTTAGAGCATCTTACATTTGAATCATGTTACACGGGTCTTTCCAAAGAACTCTAATGGGTGTAGGGAGGTGTGCTTGTCTGAGCAGTAGGTGAACCCTAGTCAAAACAGTAGCACACAATGATTACAGGTCAGTCTAAGCTGTGTTAGACAAAATAATGACTATTGAATGCCATTGGGACTTATCCATAAACTGCACAACTCCCTATTTAAATTTCTAGCAGTTTTTACTGCTAAGTCATTTGTTGTTTGACTGAAAGGCATATTTTTGTTTTTAGTAAGGTTGTCTACAGTGTAGTCAGCAGAACAGCAGGGGAATCAGGTCCAAAGCCTAGTGTTTGGAGAGGGTTAGCATGGACTCTCTGTCAGGCCTGCTACTATACAGCAGGGGTCACTGCCCTGTGCGTTGTGGCTGCTTGATTAATTTAATAGTAAAAAAAAAAAAAAAAAAAAAAAATTATATATATATATATATATATATATATATATATATATATTTTTTTTTCTCTTTATGTTATCCATTCCTTTAATTAGTGCCAGTTTCTTACATTATGTGTTAGGACACAGTGACCCAGAATGCTATCTGACTGTTTAAGTCAGTCTTACCGTCTTTTCTAATTGTAAATATGCACTTCTCTTTCATATACACCAGCACACAACCATATACTGAAATAAAAAGCAAAAAAAGAAGCTGAAAAATAGATCATATGGTTTTAATGGTCTCTCACCAACACATACATTGGTCTCAATGGATAATAAGAAAGGCAATGTATTTTTTGGTTGAAAATACAATTTCTTTTGTATTACATTATTTTACATTATTAGGTCATACCCTAGTGTATAGTAGTGCTACTATAGGACTTTAGTCCTAGTGCAAAAAATAGTGCTTCCTTCCTCAATTGCTTTTAATAACTTTATACAAAATGTAATTTAAAAAGAAATAATACATGTGGCTTTTCAACCCTTTAACGCAAAAAGGCTTATTGCAAAGTTAGGTGAATGTAAATATGCCTTGTTACACACTAAGAATTATTATTCAGTAACTACAGGTACCTCTGTACAAACTAGCTGGAGTATTCTCTTGTAGTTGTCTAGCTGATTCTCTACGGTAGTCTAGTGGTTAACCTTCCTAGTCAAGTAGCAAGGAAGAAATTGCTTAAAATGAAAAATAACGGTCAATACATGTGTAGCATCATCCTGCAGAGAACAAATCAATGCAAGGCTCCAGGGCACTACAGCACTGAAGCCAGGGATGTGGATATTCGGGCCAGGGTAGCACCAAGGCAAACAGCATTTCAGAGAGACTAAGTTAAGAGGGTTATGGTAAATAAAGCGAAATTATCAGCAAGAGAACAAAGGAGAAACTGGTCCAGAAGGCAGGAACACGCCGCCGTGCAGCTATTCCCTTAATGATGAGCGAATATGAGGCTGACTATCAATAACATTGTGTTATGCTCTCAAGTACAGAAGCCACGGTTGTGTGTGTGTGTGTGTGTGTGTGTGTGTGTGTGTGTGTATGTATTTGCTTTATAAAACTTTCGAATGGAGGGAGAGTGTTCTTTCCTTCAGATTACTTTATAAATTGTAAGGTAACCACAGTTCACTGAAACACTCAGCTTCTGCCAGTGTTCACAAAGATGACTTTTCCAAGTAAAGTGTTAATGTTGGTAATGTCTAGTGATGGTTTTAAATGAGAAATGAGTCGAGGCAGATTAAGTAGACTGTTCTAGATATGGCAATTTAGACAGTTTTGAAAATCATATAATTTGTCATTATGGGCATCTATTTATGAACGTTGCAGTTTCTCTGATTGGCCACACGATGGCATCCAAGCGCCAGCCACAAAAATGTGTCGTTTGCAACAGGTCAAGATCAAAGGGATTTCTTCTCACTAAATAGATGTTCACTTTTCTACACAACTGAATGGCTTCTGTGTCCTTAATAATGAGTGAAATTGAGGCTGACTATTAAAGAGATTGTATTATACTCTCGAGTACAGAAGCCGTCGTTGTGTTTATTTATTTTATAAGTGAAATCGAAGGGGAGGGGGAGTGTTCATTATTTTTGTTCTTTTACATTTCTTTATAAATTGTTAAGTAACCATAGTTCATGCTGCTTTTTTTTGCCAGTGTTCACAAAGGTGACTTTTCCAAGAAAAAACACAAGCAAAAACAAACTGTTGGGTATTTTGGTAAAACTAACTGGCCCTTTCTCCAAGACCCAATTACGAAAGACGACTCCAGCAGGTCTGACTATAAAAGCCTAATTAAAACATTTACATTTACGGCATTTAGCAGACACTCTTATCCAGAGCGACTTACAAAAGTGCTTTGCTATTTACTCAAGAAAAACCTCATCTAGTTTGAATAGGCTAAAAATTCAAAAGATACCTCTAAGTTTAGACACTACTAAACACAAGACAATAAGGTGACCATAGTACTCTAAAGCACTAGCCAGAGGGTAACACAGACACGGGAGCACCGTGAAACACTAGTGTACATCTGCTCCACAAAAGCTGAGTGATTGGGTGCAAGCAGTGAGACGACAGCTCCAGCATCTCAGTATACTACAATTCCCTGTGTCAGTGAACCCCTGGACCTACAACCTTTATCTAAGGGGAAACATTAATTACCAAAAGCTAAGTTTTCAGCCTAGATTTGAAGATTGAACCTGTGCCTGAGCCCTAAACATTATCAGGAAGGTTATTCCAGAATTTAGAGGTTTTTATAACCTCTTCCTCCTGCTGAGGTTGCTGATAGAACTGGACTGATATGGTCAAATGTTCTAGTTTTAGTAAGGACCCTGGCCGCAGCATTTAGAACTAGTTGAAGTTTATTGAGGTTCATGCTGGAACAACCTGACAAAAGTGCATTACAGTAATCTAGCCTTGAGGTAATAAAAGCGTGTATTAGCTTTTCTGCATCCTGTAGAGATTAGGAGTTTTAGTTTGGAGATGTTCCTAAGCTGCATAAAGGCTGTCCTACTAAAATTGGCTATATGTTGCTCAAATTATAGATCTGAGTCGAATGTGATGCCAAGATTTTTAGCTGCTAGACCAGGAATAATGGAAGCATTAAGTCTAAAATTAAGTCAGATAGTTTATTTCTAGTGTCTTTTGGACCTAAAAGGAGAACCTGGGTTTTGTTACTGTAAAGAAGAAGGAAGTTATGTGACAGCCAGAGTTTTATATCCTTTACACAGTCCTCGGTTTTCTTTAAACTAAATTTATCATCAGGTTTGGCTGATATATAGAGCTGTGGGTCATCTGCATAACAATGGAAATTAACATCATGTCTGCTTATAACTGAGCCCAGTGGTAACATGTAATATGTCCTAAAATAGAGCCTTGCATAACTCCATTCCTTGAAAATGCAACACTGTTGTATCCCGTATTCAGAGCTATGCTACTAAATTCTGTATGAAAAGTAGCAGAACTTTCCTACAGACCACAGTAACAGAACACTGTTCTACCAGAATAGAGTAGTGTAACGATGTCTACAGAACACAGTAGCCTGAAACTGTTCATTCACAACAGAGTAGCATAACGCTTTCATTCAGAAGACATTAGAATAATTATTTTGATATAGAATACAGTACCAGTACTCTTTCAACCAGAATACAGTAGCATAACACTCCATAACCAGCATAGAGGAGCATAACTCAGAATACAGTATTCAGTTCAAATGAATTTTATTTATACAGCGCTTTTCACAACAAATGTGGTCACACAGCAGCTTTACAGAGATCCGGCTCCAAGCCTCTTTTGAGCAAGCCAGTGGCAACAGTGGCAAGAAAAACTCCCTCAGATCGAGAGGAAGGGAACCCATCCTCCTCTGGGCGACACCAGATAGCACAATGAAAAGCAAAACAGGAATAAAACACGGAATTAAGGGAATATGGCCAATGTGCCGTCAAGCCATAAAAAGATGAACACATGAGTGAAATGTTAAAGTCCATGCAGGTACACGGTCACAAGCACAGCCATGCAGTGAGGTGAAGATGACTCCATTAGAGGCCCCAGAACCAGACAGCATGCAGGAGGGTGGTGGAGAGAGCCAGGTCTGCTGATGGAACAGTTGAACACATGGGAAAGAGAGAAAAACACATAGGGTTATAGGAAGGGGGGGGGGGGGGGGGGGGTCACAGCAAAAACTTTTTAGAAGGGTTACAGCAGGACAGGGTAGGAAAGAGCAGTCAAACACAAATGCACTTGCACCCGCAGACAGCAGGGGGCAGCTCAGCACATGAGGGAGAGAGAAGAAATGAAAGAAAAAAATAATAATGAAGTAAAGGTTTAGGTTTTATATGAATATGAACAGCACTGTAACACCGCTCAAGCACAACAAAGCAGCATAATCATTATACACAGTTAATTGACCTCATTGAAGCAGAACACAGCAGCGTAACAACTGTCATGCAGGACACAGCAGCCCAACACGGTTCAAGCAGAACACAAGCAAGTGGCACAGCTGCAGACACCTTTTGCACTGTGCTTGCAAGGCAATCTCGTCAAAAATTGGAGACTGAAGTTTTACCTGTTTCTTACAGAGAGTGGGATTGTTGAGGAGTCTGAAAAAGTACAAGGCTCCACCTTTCCGCACGTCGCCAGGGCAGTTACGACGAAAAGCGCTAGAAAGTGATAGAAAGCAGAAAGAACAAGCTAAACACGGAGACAGTGATTCCTCCAAGGACCGGGTCTGGAGTAAGGATTTCCCACAAGCGTTAGCGGTAGGTCCTTCTGTTGGGAAAGCTACCACTCACCTGTGAACACAAAAGCCAAAAATGCTAAACTTTTTCACATATTGTTGACGGTGATGTACCGGCAATACTAGGACGTGAGACATGGGAGATGTTAGGTGTGGTTAAAAGAGTGCATGGAATCACAGTAAAATGACATTCTGAAAGACATTGATCTGTTCACTGTTCTTGGATTCCTACCAGGGCATCACCACATTCAAGTAGATCCCACGGTCTCACAAGTGATTCATCCACCAAGAAAAGTCCCGATTGCCCTGAAAGACAACAATCATTGATGAGCTACACAAAATGGAGAAAAGGGGTGTAATCACCAAACAGCATGAACCGAACGACTGGGTAAGCAGCATGGTCACAGTGGTGAGGATTTTGGCAGATCAAACTTCATGATGAAAGTTCCAAGCTCTGCACATTGAACATACCCATTGAGGATACAGATTCCTTTGACCTTCTTTTGGGGTGTCCTCAGCTTCAGAGGTATTTCAAAGGTCAATTGCAGACTATTGAAGGCCTGGAAGGTGTTGTCAACGTTACAAACGATATCTTAGTCTGGGGCGAAACGGTTGAGGAAACATGACGGCAGACTCATCCAAGTGCTGAAAAGGGAAAGATAGTGGAACCTGAAACTCAACAAAAACAAGTGCAAGATCAGATCATCACAAATCCGGTACATTGGCCATATGCTCTACACATGCCTACACCAGAAAACAAGCAGGCACTTATGGGATTCATGGTCATGATTCAGTACCTTTCCAAGTTTATTCCCAGCCTGTCTGAAGTCAGTGCACTGATCCAGAGATGCAGCTACTACACACAATGACCATGGAAGGAGGGCCCAAATCCAAACATACTGGACATTCAAAGCAGAAAAGCAAAATACAGATTCAAGACAAGCTGCAGAGAAGACAACTCAAGCAGGAAAGCTATTATGACAGACAAAGACCCCGCCAAGCATATACATGTGGGACAAGGTGAGAATTCAGAGAAGGCAACCTGCTATCATGATCAGCCACATTTCTTCACAGTCCAGACGCCAGATGGAAGAACCTATAGAAGAAACAGAAAACAGAACACACATTCACAGGACACAGTTCCTGTTCTCCTCCAGATGTGGTTATGAACAGAAACAGAAACAATGTCCTGCTTATGGCCAAGTGTGTAAATCCTGCAACAGCAAAATCACTTTACCAAAAATGTGTCTAACAAAACAATCAGAGCAGAATGAGGAAAAAAAAAAAAAATCATGCAGTTGAACAAAAAGGCAGAGCAGGAAGATTTCTTAATTGGAACAGTTAAAATCAGAAAAAAAAAAACAGAGTATTAGACAAACATCGACACTGTCACAACAAAAGTGAATAGAATAACTGGACTGAAAATAAAACAAGAACTTTGTCTTCAAGTTGGACACTGGTGCTGAATGCAATGTCATCACAGCACAGATCTACAAATCCGATTTAAAACAAAACTCAAATCAAAAATGCAAGATTGAATTTCACACTGTTGACAGTGATGTTCCAGCAATACTATGGCGTGAGACATTAGGTGTGGTTTAAAGATGGAAGAACCTGTAGGAGAAACAGAAAACACCTCCTCAGGACGACTGAAAAACAGTTCCCATCAGCATCACCCAATGTTGTTGCTGATTCCTGTGTCGAGCCGCAGGTCAGTGAATCTGGTCCACCTGCAGAAACTGGTACAGCAAAACAATCTGACTTACCTGAGACACATCAGAGAGGGGCATTCTTCACAAGGTCAGGAAGACAAGTGAAAACACCAGCAAGATACAAGGACTGAATCTGGAACACACATGCAGTACACATTTACAATATTACAAACAAACAAACAAACAAACATCCAGAACACATCAGCAATGCAGAACAGCTCTTCATTCAGGCTCTTTTTCTGAACATGATATCAATAATATAAGCTTTACAGCTGTTTCGAAAAGATGAAGCATTAAGGAGGAGTCTAAAGTAAGTGTAGAAATGAAGACACTGCTCAGCACTGATGTGAGTATTAATGATAAACTGATTAGTCGTGTGCTTCTCTGTGGACAAGTTGTGATGAAAAGGAGGAGCTCAGCCCGTTCTCTTCCTACAATGGAAAACACACACACACACACACACACACACACACACTTCCATCTCCAGCTATGAGGGTTTAATTTAGCGTGTATTCTACACACTGCGCACTAACACATTTATATAAAACAACAATGGGGCAGAAATGAAAATATTGCAGCACTGATATTAAAAAGTACCACAAGTGTTTGAGCAGCATGAGTATAGAGCTTTTGCACTGACTGCATTTTAACCTGAAGGTCACACTGATGGTCAATAAGAGGAAATCTCACATACTTTAAAAATGAGTCTTAGTCTAGATACAGGAGAGGAAACCTCGGTCTCCTGGTTTAAAAACTGTATGTTGAGGAGTTTAGTCAGTTGTGGATAAATGCTGCGTCAGCATGTTCAGAAACTTCAAACAGCATGTTAGTGTGTGGGTTGTTGTGAAAAAGGTTTCTTGGATCTCAAACTCTGATTGCTGTCGTCTCCCAGGGATCAAACGCCCCCTCTCTCAATGACAGGAGCAGCGATTAGACGGTGTTGTGTTGCTGCGTATTTTCTAACTGAACTGACGGTTAGAATCAGTGTAGATACCAAACCCAAGCACAGATTTTACCTTTGAAGGTTTTCTATTCTAAAATGATGAAACCTCCTGGGGTGGTGAAGCTGATTAACAACACATTTATTTCTTATAAATGTCAGCAGGGTGATTTCTCTGAAGATGTTCTCTGATGAAGACTGGTAGCTGGATTGGTTCTTGAGAGGACCTGATGTTCCCTGGAACTGAAGTTCACAATGGAAAGCTGTGTTTTAGACATCTCTCCTGTTGTGAAAGACATTTGTGTCACGTAGAAGACATGAACCTTCTTAAGTCCTTTATTCCGTCACCTCTTAAACTCCCAGACTTTGACATCCTAAGGATTATTATTCAGCAATGACATGGAATACAGCACACACTGGCCAAATCCTTCTCAAGTTAGAGGAGTGAGGAATGAGTTCCTGTGGAGTTTCAGAGGTTAAAAGGGTTCATGATGTTCAGTTTAAACAAACACTGAAAGTTACCTGGAATTATGCTGGACATCTTCTCTAACTGGCTACAAGGGGTATAGTCTTCCTTGTCTTCAGGATCTGCTTGAGATGACAGATTATCTAGAACATGTCAAGTGATTGGGATAACGTCAACTACCTCAACGTTTGATGCTAGTTAACAATAATAATAATAATCTGAAGGGGAGTTGAAGCCTCAGGAACTTTAGTCTCCTGGTTTTTTGCTTCATGGTGGACTGTGGGATAACAGCTTCTGCCTCCACCACTGGCCCACAGAGCACATCCTCACAAGCCTGCTGGGAACAAGAAGCAGAAACTTCTGCAGAGGAAGCAGAATGATGAGCATCCTGCTGGGAAAAAGAGAAGGCGTTGCGCACCACAGAGTTCGTCCTGAAAAACGTCTTCAGTCTTCTTCAAAGTGTCCGAGAGGCTCTGAGAACTGGTGCTACAACATAATCCTTAGCTGCCCTTATAACTACAACACCAAGTGGACTACAGACTACAGTGGACTGGAGCGGGATGACGTCTCGATCAGAATAAGCTCTGCTGTTTCCCCTCAAGCTGATCGACATCCACCAAAACTGCCTATAACTCTGGAGAGGAGACAGAACAGAGGTGGAACATAAGTCATCTTTCATTATTTACTTCTTGGTAATGAACTAATACTATTATTACAAAAGAGGAGGAGCCAAGATCCACACAGGACGAATAAAGCGCTTAGTAAATAAATTCAGAAACAGCGTGTTACCATCAAAAAAATAAAACATACCGGCTGTTTTTCTCCAAACACTTCAAATTGTCCTGTTAGGTTTCAGTGCAGCCCTTACAGTCTTTATTTTAAGTACATTGTGCCCTAGAGGCCTTTTAGCCTTCGTCAAAGATGAGCCTTCAGTTTCACTGCTGAAGAAAATACAGGAGAAATTAAAAAAACAAAAAAAACAAACAACAAATCAATCAATTGAGTATAGACAATCAATATACAATAATTATGAATATACAAATCAGTAAAACAATCAATCAATTCAGGAACAATAAACCCACACATTACATGAAATGTAGAACAATATTTAGTTTTTTTGAACAATCTCATTTTCTGAAATCTTTTTTTTAACCTACTGAAATCTTTGATATTTAACACGCTGTTACTATAGTAACTGAGGACTTTAAGCTCACTATGTGTATATCTGTTATATTATATTATAATATATAAGTCAGAATGTTTTACAGGAAGAATTGATTCTGGTATTTTTACCGAAAAGTTTGACCTGATCATCAGCAGTCAGCAGCACATTTTCACATTTGAGGTCACGAGTAAGAAAGTCCTGCTGGTGCAGATAGATCGTGGCACAGAGGAGCTGGAAGAACCCTGTTTTGGATGGTTGATGAGGATATTGAAATGTCATGGATGTGAATAATGTGAGAGGTTCACTACTCAGAGAATGTCAAGTTCCCAGGGCAGAAAATCAGAATCCTCATCTGACTCCATCACCATGTGCAATATTTTTAGAATTACTTGGTTGGGGTACTGTTTGGACCACGTTTTGGCATCCATGGGGATGTTGTGGTGGAGACGACATCAGCCTTGGACAGCCAAGCACCACGGCCAGCCAGTTTAATCAAGGCGATGGCATGGTCCACGGTGGCATAGCTGAGACGGAAATACGAACTGGGCTGTTGGTGGATCGGGATGACCTGGGCAGGCACGTCGACAGGAGTGGAGAGAAACCGGAGCGGTCAGCTACTGCCAAACTTCAGGGGGCGCAGAGGGCAGGAGGAGCGAGAGTGCGTCTGACAGCAATATGACTAGACATGGAGCAGTCTGCAAGAGGATGCAAGACAGCCAAGATGGTTGAAGTTATTGAAAACTATCTATCCGTCCAGGAAATACACGAGGCGGCCGTGGTTATCGCGAGCATTGGAGGAGGACAGCCGGGTAGCGGGCCCAGCCGCGTGAGCAGGGGGTGCGGGTTGCCGGAACGAGGAAGAGGGAGCGTCAATGAGGGAGCAAGTGGAAGCGGGATGAGCAGGGCCAGTGGAATACTTCAGAACTGAGTCTGACCAATAAAAACCTTGCTGTACAGTTACAATGAAATCTTGTTCAAAAGGTGCTGGCTAAGACTGCTTAGATTACTTCAAGGGAAAGAGAAAAACCCTCCTACCTAAAAAAGGGTGCAGTGGTAAATTTAATACTACTTGGCAAACTGTCTTGACTTAAATAGATTTAAACTGGGTGCTGACCAGCCAATTAATCCTCAGAGTCCATATTGTCTATTTCACTATTTAAAATTCTGCAGTCATTTACATTTACTCTTACCCTTTGTGCTTCTTTGGACACTTGTATGTGCTTTTATAACTTCATATTCAGAAATTACCTGTATTTTTACAGTTAGAGTTTTAAGTTCATCAAAAGACTTCGCTTCCAGGGGGCCCTGTGTGAACCGATTTTATGACTCCCACCAATGTAATAAACTGACCTACGCCCTCGATTCAGTTTTCTTGAGGTTCTGAATGCACCAGCTTCTCAGCTTCCCCCTGGGATAGTATGCTGCAGAGTTTAGCAATGTTGCGTAAATGAAAGAAAGCAGTTTTAAATATACTGCATACAGTGGTGTGAAAAAGTTTGGGCATCCCTGATCATTTTGATGATTTTTCTTTATAAATCATTGGTTGTTCAGATCAGCAATTTCAGTTAAATATATCATAAAGCAGATGAACACAGTGATATATACTTCATTTTCAAACTTCACTTTCTGTAAATCCTATAAACTTCATATTTAAATGAAGTTTATAGGATTTACAGAAAGTGTGCAAGAATTTAAACGGAATAAGGCAGGTGCATAAATTTGGGCACCCTTGTCGTTTTATTGATTTGAATACGTTTAGCTGGATCTGCAACAACTGATAAAGAGACAAAGCTAAAATTAAAGACTATAAAGTAGTGATGGTCGTCTCTATTGACATACTCTGAAACCGATCACTTGTAGCTGTGAACATGTCTGGTCATGAATCTAAAAAAATTAGCTTGCACCGTAATATAATGACCAGAGACTGAGTAAAACGAGCGTAAATATTTGGGTTACTTCAACCTGGATCCCTTTGATACGGCGTGTCGTCTCCTCCTGTGTGTTCTAAATTCATAACCAATCTCACTAATTTACTTAGTCACCTCGGGTACAGAGTCTCAGAGTCAGTAGAGCGCCTGAATTGACTCAGAATCACTCATTGGGATGACAGCGGCCGCCTCTGTCGGTTTCTGATCCTGTCTCTGAAAACTCTGGACCTAGAGGAATATTGGGATCTCGGTGGAACCTCCAAAACTGTGGTAGTGGGATTTGCTTCTCCACGCTTAAAGAATCAACTCGATCAGTCAGTCTTAAGAATGTAGAGAAACACTTTAATCCTGCTGTAAACAACATGTGATGAGGCTGGTGTGAAGTTGATAGACCCCCATTGTTTCACAGTAACAAAAGCCACCATCTGTCTGTTTCTGAAAACAACGCATACATAGAATATTGAAACACCTGAAAAGACTCGCCCACAATATTGCAGCGTCGACGTACAAGACAAGAAAACCAGATTAATCATTTGACATTTTTTGTGACACAGATGGAATTTGGCTCCCACCATAACCCAGCTGTGCAATGAAACACACACCCCCCCAGTAAAACACACACCCCAGTGGACAGTGAGCACACGTGTCTGAAGCGGTGAGCAGCCATTGCTGCGGCCCACACAAAAGAAGGTGCTCAAGAGTGGTTTGCAGAGCTCGGGTATCAAACCCACAACATGGTCATCAATAGCCCAGAGCTCTAACCGCTGAGCCACCACTGCCCCTCTACAGCCACCACTGCCCCTCTACAGCTGCTTATCGTTACCAGATTTTCTCCATTATTGAGCTTCGAACATCAAGGCTGTTGCTGCACGTCACACATGTTGCTCTGTTCAAAACTACCCATACCAGAATCTCTGTCTAGCTGTTCACTAAACCAGACTGTGAAACAGTCTCTGAAAATCTGACTGCAGTTTGGAAGAGTGTTTTCACTAAATGAATGATCTACATACAGCCTGATGATGAACAACAACCTTCACTCCCTCTATTATTGATGAGGCCTTTTCATCTTGGAGAGAAAAAATAGGAAATGTCTTAAAGGATCTGTTTATTGATAAAAGGTGACGACGACCTTCTGTATCCGCTGCACCGGTGGTGCTGGAATTAAGACTGCCAAATTGAAGGAGTCACATGCAGGCTCCAGCCTCGTCTTCTGTCCGGTGAGTTCGGACTGCCTCTACAACAGCAGCTGGATCTGACGGTCAAGCTTGACGACTTTAGGAGAGCTCGTTCTGCCGTGGTCACCATGTTCCTCGAGATTAAACAGACAGAAACGACAGTCAGTGAGAGAGTACTCTGGAAGGTTATTAATGAAAACACGAGCAGTCGAGCATTTAGCTTCAGAACCTGAGGTTTGGGTTGAGCATAGAACTGAATTGAATTGTGGTGATGCTGCCACGACCACTTCCTTAGTGAATTCTCACCAAGGACGTGATGAACACAAAGAGTACAAAAGGCTTCATTACCTGAATGTGGTCAATGATCACAGTGGTGACGGTTGCAGCATGTTACAATATTCAAACAGCATGAAGTCCTTGTTCACTGTAATTATGATGTTTCACATTATGCAGTATAGAGAGCATGAAAATCAAGGGTAAGATGGATAAACTGAACTGTGAAGTCTGCAGACAAGAGAAATCTGCTCAGAGTAGAAACAGAACCTGATGCACGAGCAAAAGCAGTACTTGAACTAGTACATACTGACCTAGCTGCTCCTATAGATCCAGTGTCCAAAAGAGGGCTGTAGATCCACTCTGGTGTTTACTGAGGATTACTCAGGTGCAGTCTGTGAACTTCCTAAAAACTAAGGACGAAAGCATAAAAGCTACTGAGTGATAGCACACACTCTCCAAAGAGAGAGGAAAGCACCTCAGTACTTAGCTGACACAGAGAGAGAGAGAGAGAGGGGAAAGAAAGAAGTTAGTAGACTTGTGTCAAAAGCTCTGCTGAATAGAGGGACAGGCCTGATTCCGGAACATGGATGAATGGACACCTCTAGACTGGACAGCAGGGCATCTCCATAGAAGTGAAGACGTTGATCCTGGTGCCTGTCTTTTTGAATGGTGTCCAGAACCAGAATAGTGGAGAATGATAGTGTCGAAGCTGCCAGACAGGACACAGGCACCTGAAAAAAAAAAAAAAAAAAAAGGAGATGTGGTGTTACTCGGTAAGAACTATACAGTGTTTTAAAGTAGAATCTCCAACAATGAGAACACCGCTCTGAGTTGTCGTTCTCTGTGACGGAGCAGGTGAAGGAGAAGGCAAAGAGCTGAGGACCTCGAACCAGCAGATGTCAAAACCAACTGTGGTGGAGATACCCTTGGCTTTTTTCTGGCCACCCTGACACTCCAGGGTCCCTTTCAATGTGAGAGTGGAGAAACGACCCCGTGTCCATCTTCCGTCAGTGGAGTTTGGACTGCCTCTACAACAGCGGCTGAATCTGCTGGTCAAGCTTGACGACCTCCCTGTAGAGCTTCTGGAGAGCTTTCTGTGTCAAATCTAAATACAAGGCAAATGGGATATAATACAATAGGATGTTCATGTGGAAAAATGAATATCTGTAAGGAATTTCAGCTCAGGCCTTTTCCAAGTACAACTGTACAGGGGACCAAATTCTGCTAAAGCATTCTGAGTTCTGATGCAACTCATAGGTTAGCTTTTCCAGACGTAACCATTTGGAAATCTGCTTCAACCACATCCTCCTGGAAGGAACATCTGATTTTGACCAGAATAACAGAATACACTTTTTAACTAGATTTCCCAAGCTGAGGGGGTAGATCTGGATTCAAGGAGAGTGGTGACTATAAAGAGATACAATTAGGGACTTTAATATATTTTCTAGCGTCTCTCCAAGAAAGCAACGTATTGTACACTACACAGTTATCAGAGAGAGACAGTATTTTGTCAAAATGATAAGTAATTGGTAGGGAAGATAGGGATCTAGGATGACGTGTGAAGTCAGTGGCAGCTGACTACTTATCAGCCCATACAAAGTAGAGACTTGTGACTGTGACATGTTACCTACCTGGTGATCCTGGGGAATGAGGGTGCTGGTGTGTGGGTCTTCTAGGAGCCGGCAGGATCCACGGTTAACCTAGAAAGGAGAAAACACACGACCAATAACTCTAGGATTTATATATCATTCCAGCTAGCATAATGTACCGGTATACATCTATAAATAACACGGCCATAAATAATAATTGTATACAAGATGTGTAAATAATGTCCATGTTATCTGTTGTATGGTCATTGTTTGTGATGACCACCCCCTTAGTAGACACTTGGTCCACTCCAGGCTGAGGAGAGAGGAGCAGAATAGACTGAAGCAGAAGTAGACGTCTGTGAGGCTTTGCAGTCCTCAGATGAAGCCTCTGAGGCCTTGTTGTACAAAGTGTGTGTAATCTAGCTCTTTTGTGTTGTGTTTTTGCTGTGTGTACTTTCTTTTGATTTTTGCATGAATTCAACATTAAATATCACTGGAACTTACCTGGAAGTGTTTGGCTGTGTCCTTCTGGTGAACTGTCCTTCACGTCCACTTCACGCCATCACCACCACATGAGCATTTCTATACTGACCCACAATCAGTCTAATCCATTTAAAACCAGCTACACATCTGTTCTGCCTGTGTTCCCCAGAAATATAAACTCAGATTTGGTAAGGATTCACCCCCTAGATTTTTAAGGTTTAGAAGAGAGAGAATTTTAATCTGGGCTTTTTATTATCCCAAATAAATCTGTAATGTAACTTGGAGTTCAGTGAGTCTCTGAGACCAAAGGGCTGATTTAAGGTGCAGATACCTAAAGAAAGAGGTGCTGAGCACATTACATTACTCTTTGATGGCCTGGAAAGATCTTAAACCATTTTATTGCAGATATCACGTGGAGGTCAAACTCCTTTGCTCTTCTATTGGGGACAATGAAACTGAGCATTCCCCATCAGTAAATTATGATTATGAAAGAGTGGAGAGTGTTCATGCCATTATAGAGTTTATTTGCCTAATAACTGTTAATGCCAAATTAATATAAGGTGTGAAATTATGGGTTCAAAATATAGTTTACATTATCTATTAGTAGATCGTAGGTCATTTAATTTGAGGTTGTTTACCATTCCAAATATACATGGATAGTACCTTAGAGTGTATTCCCAATATTGTATAGGCAGGGGCAAAGGTATCATAACTATAGAAATTCAGTCTAGACAGAATATTCATTTTTACCACTATGATCCTGGCGTGCAGAGAGTTTGTCCAACTGAGTATTTTGTTCTAGTAGATCATTGAAATGTTTAAGGACCATCACTCACTGATGGATATACAGTGGGCAAAAAAGTATTTAGTCAGCCACTGGTTGTGCAAGTTCTCCTACTTGATGAGAGAGGTTCAACTATGAGAGACAAAATGAGGGAAAAAAAAAAATCCAGGAAATCACATTGTAGGATTTTTAAAGAATTTGTAAATTATGGTGGAAAATAAGTATTTGGTCACCCACAAACAAGCAAAATTTCTGACTCTCACAGACCTGTAACAACTTCTTTAGGAAGCTCTTCTGTCCTCCACTCGTTACCTGTAATAATGGCACCTGTTTGAACTTATCTGTATAAAAAGACACCTGTCCACAGCCTCAAACAGTCAGACTCCAATCTTAACCACAGCCAAGACCCAAGAGCTGTTGAAGGACACTAAAAAATAAAATTGTAGACCTGCACCAGGCTGGGAAGAGTAAATCTACAATAGGCAAGCAGGTTGGTGTAAATAGATCATTGATAATCTCTCTCGATCTGGGGCCCCACGCAAGATCTCACCCCGTGGGGTCAAAATGATCATCAGAACGGTGAAGAAAAATCCCAGAACTACACAGAGGGACCTGATGAATGACCTGCAGAGAGCTGGACCAAAGTAACAAAGGCTATCATCAGTAACACACTACACCGAGACGGACAGGCGTGTCCCCCTGCTTAAGCCAGTACATGTCCAGGCCCGTCTGAAGTTTGCCAGAGAGCATATGGATGATCCAGAAGAGGATTGGGAGAATATCATGTGGTCAGATGAAACCAAAATACAACTTTTTGGTAAAAACTCAACTAGTCGTGTTTGGAGGAAGAAGAATGCTTAGCTGCATCCCAAGAACACCATACCTACTGTGAAGCATGGGGGTGGAAACATCATGCTTTGGGGCTGATTTTCTGCAAAGGGGACAGGACGACTGATCCGTGTTAAGGGAAGCCATGGGGGGGGGGCATGTATCGTGAGATTTTAAGCCAAAACCTCCTTCAATCAGTAAGAGCAGTCTGCAGACCTCAACCCCATAGACAATTTGTGGAGGCAGTTGAACATCACTGCTCTAGAGAAGATCTGCATGAAGGAATGGACCAAAATACCAGCTACACTGTGTGCAAACCTGGTGGAAACATTTGACCTCCTCATTGCAAACAAAGGTTATGTTACAAAGTTTTGAGTTGAACCTTTGTAGGAATTTTAAAGAATCTCCTTGTAAATTATGGTGGAAAATACGTATTTGTTCAATAACAATGATTTCCTGGGGGGTTATTTCTCATTTTGTTTCTCATAGTTACTGGGCAACATATTGCAAAAAGTTGGGTTCTACTTAAGTAATAATGGGATTAAAGCTATATTAACATACTTATGGAATTTTCCTTTATCTAGAGATAAATTCATAATTTCTAACACTTTTCAATAAGCTTTTTTCATCCGACAGAGGGTCTCTATTCTCAAGGAGAAATATCCTGATCTAAATAAGATGCCTCGTCATTCGACAATTGTGGCAAATCTAAGGAATGGAAAAAGGGGCAATATTTGAGGTTTCCTTTGGGACATCTGATTTATATCATTCTGAATAGAAGCTGTAAAAAGCATCATTGATTTGTGCACGTTCTGTAAGCAGTTCTCCATCATGAGACCTTATTGCTGCAATATTGGAGAATCTCATTACGTCTGAGTTTTAGCACCAAGAGGGGACTGGGCCTGCTTCCATTAAAATAGTAATGTTGTCTAACCCTTTTAATAAGGAATTCTGCTCTTTCTCTCAGTTTTAGTAAAGAATGAGCTTAATATTCATCTATTTGTATTACAATGTCACCAGAAATAGTGTTGATTGACCTTAAATTTAAACTTGAAGCACAAGAAATGTCCAGATATCTGTATTTTCTGTCGCCAAGAAACAAATGCAATACAATTATTCCTAAAGAAACCATTCACTGCTCCCAACAAACCTCTGATCATCCACTGAACCCTGATTAAACATGAGAAATTTGGTTAATTCACTCCTAAATTAAAGCTGAAAGATTTGTGCCTTGCAGATAAAGTTTATTGCTTAGTGCTCGGATTAAGATGCTGCCAACAGTCGAGTAAAGACAAGGCAGTAATACATAGCTTAAGCTTGGAGCTAGCGGCCAGCTGTCTGAGAAATATCACCCCCCTGATCTGTTTAATTAATAAATGATTAATGACTTTTCATATCTGCTCCCACCACTAACTGAAAGTCCACTAGATTTGATAGATAATCTAACAGAAAAGAAAAACTGGGATCTCTTGGAGGTGGAGCAAAATAAAGGCAATATTCCCATTTCTTACTTTAGTTGTAATGTGTGTTATTCTCCTTTCAAGAAGCAACTCTATAGAATTTATTGCATTTGGGAATATCAACATCTCTCAAATGGGATTCTTGACCTAGTCAGCAGGCAGACCATAACCACAGTCCATCTCTCTTACTAATGCAGAATAAACAGAATACGTAAGGTGCAGAATCCCCCCCCCCCCCCCCCCCCAAACTACACTGGGTACAGACGGTCTCGATACTGCAGGGTTTGTCTGAGATACTATGAGGGACACTGATATTTTATAAAACAAGCAAAGAAATGACAGAATAAATGATTATAAAATCCAGTAAATCATGTAAACTAATTACTTGCTCACTATCCAGTTGCCTACCCTGGGGTCCTGTCTTTTTCCGAGTGATGTGCAGAAGTGTGTGGCAGTGCTCCTTCAAGGCCTCACAGCATTGGGCAGAGAAAAGTGGAGAATGATGGTACCGAAGCCACTGGGCAACATCCAGGACTTCTGGGGAAATGGGGAAAAAAAAAAAAAAAAAAAAAAAAAAAAGTACGGGAATGGAGACAACAACCCTCTGCGTCCACCATGCGGTAGTGCTGGATTTAAGATGGCCAGTGTTGGAGTCACGGGCAGCTTTCAGCCTCGTCTTCTGTCAGTGGAGTTTGGACTGCCTCCACAACAGAAGCAGTCAAGCTTGATGACCTCTTTGCAGAGTGCCTGGAGATCTTGCTCCTCCACGGTCACCAAGTTTCTCCAAAGTAAACACAAACGACGGTCAGTGAGTACTGTACAGTAACACAGAGAGCAGAGAGCACAAGCATCACAACAACTGTCTCAGATGAAGACAAGAAAATGTGTAGGATAGAATTGCAGATAGAAACTGCATTTGTGTGTCAATGCTTTTATCCATTCAACATAGGCCTTACCATGCTCAGTGTCCCATGTCTACCTGTGACTATCAGCTGTTTTGCTTGCACCACTTTAACCAGAGATGCACCCTTTATTGGCCCAATATAATTTATTCTAAGACCAGAAATGTTTTGGAATTTCATCAACTGGGTCTATTTTAAGTGGAAATCTCCCTATACTAGGACTAGCAGCAAAAAAACTGAATCTGTACATTGCAGGTTTAGACTGAAAGCCCCCAATAAGTCACGTCCTAGTAAATTCATGAGGCAATGTGTGGAGACTAGAAACCTGTGTTTTACTGTTCTATTACCCAATTTCACCTTCACAGCACTGCAGAAATGTTCTGTGAGCGGTAAGCCTGAAACAGCCACTGTTAGAATTGTGTCTGTACTGACGGATATGGGGACTGAACTTTTTCTAACTGAGAGAAATTATCTTAAGGCAATGCTTTGGACATCTTCGTCCTTTAAGTCCAGATCGCTGCAAAAAGTCAGTGGCCTTAAACAAATGTGAAAATTAAAATATCAAAAGGGATCCAGGTTAAAGTAACCTGAAGGTCAACGAATACGGCGGTCCATAATTCTTGAGGCAAACGTTCTAATTAATTTGCTTATAGTCACCTCGTGTACAGAGTCTCGGAGTCAGTAGAGCGCCTGAGTTGACTCAGAATCACTCATTGGGATGACGGCGGCCGCCTCTGTCGGTTTCTGATCCTGTCTCTGAAAACTCTGGACCCAGAGGAATATTGGGATCTCGGTGGAACCTCCAAAACTGTGTTGGTCGGATTTGCTTCTCCACGCTTAAAGAATCAACTTTCAAAAATTATCTGTATTTGTAATCATAAATGTAAAAAGACTCCGCTTCCAGGGGGCCCTGTGCGAACCGATTTTACGACCCTGATCAATGTAATAAACAGACCTATACCCTTGATTTAGTTTCACAGAGATCTAGTGAACTAAGGTGGTTCACTTCAGACGGGTCTGGACATGTACTGGGAGGTTTGGAGTCTGACAGTTTGAGGCTGTGGACAGGTGTCATATATAGATAACGAGGTCAAACAGGTGTCATTATTTAGAGGATGGACACAGCCGAAAGCTCTCCCAGTTCTCTACATAGTCAGCGCAGACGGACCTGTCCTGCAGACAGCAGTGGAGTGAGAGGAGCTGAGGAAACGGCTCGCTCACTCATCGTTAAGTTGTCAGGGGGTAGAAGTAGTGTCTCTTTTTCCCCCCCTAAACAGTGTCCAGAAGCGTACTGCAGTGCTTCTTCAGCTGGAGAATAGTGGGGAACGATGGTGCCAAAGCCACCTGGCGACATCTAGGACACAGGCACCTGGAAAATAGGAGACCGTGGCATTACTCTTTAGGGTCGATACTTTTTAGTGTTTTACAAAAGAGGAACTCAAACCAGTTAGCAGAGGTGAAAAATGGCTGTAGTGGTGGAGGAGTCCTCTGCTTTTTCCAGCCACACTGACACTTCCAGACCCTCTCAGGTGCAGGAGTGGAGACGACGACCTTTTGTGTCTGCCGCTCCGGTAGCGCTGGAATTAAGACGGCGTGTTGGAGAAGTCACAGGCATCCTCCAGCCTCGTCTTCCATCAGTGGAGTTTGGACTGTCTCTACAACAGCATCTGGATCTGCCGTAATAGCTTGGCGACCTCCAGGAGGGCTCATTCCTCCGTGGTTGCCTCTGCGTAAAAACACAGACGATCACAACTGGCTCAGATAAAGAAGACAAAAGTTCCCCATTAAAGAGTACAATAGGCTTCATTACCTGAATGTGGTCAATGATCACAGTGGTGATGGTTGCAATGTGCTACAATATTCAAACAGCATGAAGTACTTGTTCTCTGTAGATATGATGTTTCACATTATGCAGCAGAGAGCATGAAGATCAAGGGTAAGATTGATAAACTGAACTGTGAAGTCTGCAGACAGGAGAAATCTGCTCAGAGTAGAAACAGAACCTGATGCACGAGCAAAAGCAGTACTTGAACTAGTACACACTGACCTAGCTGCTCCTATAGATCCAGTGTCCAAAAGAGGGTTGTAGATCCACACTGAGGAGACTGATTGAGCAGAAACATTATCTAGATGAAAATGGCTTTACACTGAAATCAGCATAACACTGATAATCTGGGTTGATGATCATTTACCAGTTTTCCTACACTTAGGATGGAGGCAGCAGCAACACAATCCCTGAATATCATTAAGAGTAGTAGTATTGAATGATGGTGTAGCAAAAGAATTTATATCAATTCTAATAAAATTTTTAAAGCAGATTATCTGAAGCTCCAATTACAAACCATGCGGAGGACAGACACAGTCTCCATACTGCAGGGTCTGTCTGAGATACTATGAGGGACACTGATATTACTTTTTAAAACAAGCAGAGAAATGACAGAATAAATGATTATAAAATCCAGTAAATCATGTCAATCACTTACCTGCCCACTATCTGACGCATCTGTCCCGCAGTCAGCAGTGGAGGTCACAGAGCTGGGTAAACGGCTCGCTCACTCATCGGTAGGTGGGAAGGGGGCAGAAGACTATGTCCAGAAGCGTGCAGCAGTGTTTCTTCAGAAATTGCAGCTTCAGGGGACAATAATAGAGAATGATGGTACTGAAGGAGTCACACTGCCAATTCAATTCAGACTATATTTATATATGAAGTAGGAGTGTGAGTAGGCGCTGGACAGAGAAATAATGAAGAGCTATAGCTAATGGAGCAGGTTATGAAATAGGGGTGTGAGTAGGTGCTGGACATATGCTCAGTGTTCATGTTAAAGTCCATGCTGATGAAGTATGTATGTATAGCAACGGAGTGTGGTATGAGTGGATCATTGCAGAACTGTAACACAGCAGGGCAGTAGAGAGCCAGGCAGAGGGAACATCAGGGCACAGCAGGAGGAACAGGGCACCACAGCACATGCAAAAAAAAAAAGAAGGTTAGGAAACTTGTGTCAAAAGCTCTGCTGAGTAGAGGGGACAGGCCTGATTCCGGAACATGGATGAATGGACACCTCTAGACTGGACAGCAGGGCATCTCATTACATGTGGAAGAGAGAGATAAAGGGGTTAAGATGGTTGTGTTGGAACTCTGCTGAGTAGTGTGACAGGCCTGATACCAAGATGCAGGAACTGAACCAAAAAAGGGCAACTCCAGGAAGGCAGCTCAGGACATGAGGGGAGAGAGAGAAAAAGATGAAGATTAGAACAAGCTTTACGTTTAGTGAGAGACCTGTAGCAGAAATAGTTACAGACACAACCACAATAATAGTAATAAAAAGCCTGTAATCAGAGCAGGACAGAACAGTGGTGAACTGTAATCAGAGCAGGACAGAACACAGAACTGGAGAGTTCTCTGAAAGCTGGTGTAAAGAGAGAAGTTTTTCATCTAGATTTAAAGACTGAGAGTGTGTCTGATTCCCGGATATTAACAGGGAGCTTTTCTAATACGTGGGACTGATAATAGGCCAGCATCTTGCGAGCTGAGTGTACGTGGAGGGCTGTAAGGTGTAAGAAGTTCCTCCAGATAATGTGGGGTGAGGGCAGTTCCTCTGAGATTTTCCTATAAGATATTCTAACTTACGGTGTCTATGGTGTCAAACGTAGCACTAACATCTAGTAGCACATGAGGTTTCAGTGCTATGGTTTTGTCAAAATCCAAACGGAAAAACTTTATGAATGCTGTTGTTCTGCAGAGAGGTGCACAGCCGCTTAAACACTACTTTTTCTAAACTTTTGGTGAAGGGTAGATTAGAAATTGGTCTAAAACTGGCAAGGTCACAAGGGTCCAGATTAGGCTTTTTAATAATGGGCTTCATGATCGCCAATTTACGAGATTTAGGTTTGAAGCCTATGCCAAGAGATGCATTAACTATGTCAATTAATGGTTTACCAACCTCTGGCAGTGCCTATTTAAACAACAGTGTTGGTACAGGATCTAATATACATAACGATTTAATGCACTGTCAAAACTGTAAGCCAGTAGCCCCATCTGGAGGCTGTTACCAAGAACACAGGGCCATTGTTCAGCAGTGCCGACACAGAATGAGGACATTTGACTAGGACTCTGTTCTAGCGTCGACGGCACAAATGCCAACAGTGCCAGATAAGTGGCCTGTACTGCTCTTAAACAGGGACCCATTTCACATGCTACAGAATCTAACTAAGCTGAATGATGAGCCACAGGACACTGCATAGCACCATGTTCCTGATTCAGACAGGACGTCATAAACCAGCGTCTTCATGCCCAAAGACAGGCTTGCTTGGATCACAAAGATATCAAGGCTGATTTCAAATTTGCAAAAGCAGTGATTGTCTGTGTGCATAAGAGGGGCATGATGCCCAGGGATACCTTAAAGCAGATCATATAGTGGTTGTGAAAGAGCAGAACTCTGATCCAACTGAGCGGAACTCATCAAGTCCCGACACAATCTAGCCAACATTGGAGGACCTTCATCCTCTGCGCGTTGCATGGCTGACCTAGAGAAGGGGCTGGAGGTTGACACTGGTGTTTAGGCTTTGCTTGCTTTCAGTAGGAAAACCTGAACATGGAAAGTACAAAACACCTCTTTTGTTCATTAACATGTTTTTTGACCATGTTGTTAATTATCTTATCAAATTCAGAGTCAGTCCACTGGTGCATTTCAGTCCCACCCTCAACTAGTGTGCTATTCTTATAGTTAAGAGGATTCCAGGAATCAGATTCCAGGAATTTTCTGAGCATTTTGACCTTTAAAAAAATGATGAGGTGACAAGGGAAACACCCAAACTACAACAACAAACGTCTCAGAAACATGTTGTTGTTAACAGACACAAAACACTAGGTTTTACAAGTGACAAAACAGAAAACTTCTCTTTTCAAAGAAGCTAAAGGTTACAGCAGCAGTAACAGATATTCTTCCCTTGTTTCAGAGAGGCTAAAGGTTACTGACTTCTCCGTCTTAGGAAACCGGAATTTCTCTCTGGATTGAAATGGTGTTTACTCACGCACCAAATAGTAAATTCGGCATACAGGAGGCAGATTCAGGAGTCTTGATCTTCAGTATAGACGAGTATATATTGATGCACACAGACATGTAGGAGTACGTCATTGACAATTAATGCTTTAGGGGCTAGAGATCGTATATTTAACAGCCCAAATTCAACACAAACTTTTTATTTTGCTTTTAAAATACTGCAAGGTTTGTCTGAGATACTTTGAGTGAAACTGATATTTTACTTTTTACAGGCAGAGAAACGACCAAATAAATGGTTATAAAATTAAGTAAGTCACAAATCACTTACCTGACAACTATCCATCCACTAACCTGACTGGGAAGGGCCAGTCAGTCCTGGCCTGGCCCGTTCTTGATGTTCCCAGTGAGAATGATAGACCAAGATCCTGGTGACGAATGGGGTCCAGAAACAGAATAGTGGAGAAAGATGGTGCCGAAGCCGACGGACAACGTACAGAACAGAGGCGCCTGAAAAAAAGGAGATTGTGGTGTTACTCGTTGAGAACTTTCCAGTGTTTAAAGGTAGAACCTCCAACAATGAGAACACCACCCTGACGGAGCAGGTGAAGGCGAATAGCTGAGGACCCTGAACCACTAAGCAGAAGTGAAACCAACTGCGGTGGAGAAGCCCTAGGCTTTTTTTCTGGCCACACTGAGACTCCAGGGTCCCTTTCCAGTGTGGGAGTGGAGACAACGACCCTGAGTTTGGACTTCCTCTACAACAGCAGCTGGATCTGCCAGTCGAGCTGGACCTCCCTGCAGAGCGTCTGGAGAGCTCGTCCCTCCGCAGTCATCATGTTCCTCCAGAGAAAACATAGAGAAAGAAACACAAACGACAGTCAGTGAGACAGAGTACTGTACAGTAACACAGGGAGCAGAGAGCACAAGGATCACAACACCTGTCAAAGCTAATATTAAAGACCATTCGATAATATTAATTTATAATATTGATACCATTAGCGCTTCTATTCACGTTCACAGCTACGAGTAACCGGTTTCAGAGTTCAGGTGTGGTCATTATACCACAGTGCTAGCTTTTTCTAGCCAATTTGTCTGATTCTGATTGGAGCAACATTGCTCTAGATCTTTAGGGTGAAATGGGAAGGAGATGGAGAAAAGGTTATTAATGAAAATACTAGTTGTCGAGCATTTAGCTTCAGAACCTGAGGTTTGGGTTGTGCATAGAACTGAACCATAAATTGTGGTGACTCTGCCACGACCACTTCCACATGAGTAACTGCAATAGAATAGAAATAGAATCTGATGCAAAAACTAAAATACATACAAACTAAAAAATACAAAAGTATACACCTTTATACTTAAAGTGCTAATAATCATAACTAAGCATCAATTTCACGTGTATAGTCTCTCTTTGGGAATTATAATATCTGCACCCTTGTCTTAGAACCTTTAAAATCTCTAATTTTATTTTTCAGAGCTGTTCAAATTAATTTCTAAAAGCTTTCTTTAAAATTTCTAAAATTAATTCGGATCCCTTTACAAAGTTCTCTAGGTTTAACAGTAATAAATATCCTAACATTTTGTCTTAGAAACTTTGAATTTTAATAAATTTGGATCCCTGAAAGATTCTCTACTTTAAACAATCCTTAGAATCAAAATATTCCAAGACAATATCTTAATCTTCCAATTTAAAATAAATCTGGATCCCGAGATATTCCCAGTTCCGACAACTGAGACTAAAATTATCTTAAGGGAATGCTTTGGACATCCTCATCCTGAGAGTTCGGATCACTGCAACAAGTCAATGGTCTAAAACAAATGTGAAAATTAAAATAAATGGATCCGGGTTAAAGTAACCTGAAGGTCTAAGAATCTCGTCTCCTCCCGTTTATTTTAAACTCATAAGGTAAGTGGTCTAATTAATTTACTTAGTCACCTCGGGTACAGAGTCTCGGAGTCAGTAGAGCGCCTGAATTGATTCAGAATCACTCATTGGGATGACAGCGGCCGCCTCTGTCGGTTTCTGATCCTGTCTCTGAAAACTCTGGACCCAAAGGAATATTGGGATCTCAGTGGAAACTCCAAAACTGTGGTAGTGGGATTTGCTTCTTCACGCTTAGAGAATCAACTCGATCAGTCAGTCTTAAAAATGTAGAGAAACACTTTAATCCTGCAGTAAACGTAAGACTTCAGAACTGCATCGGACAAAAAAAACATTTACTCTCTTAACCTTTGAGTTTCTTTGGACACTTGTATGTGCTTTTATAACTTCATATGGAAAAATTGTTACAATTACAAACCATGACCGTCTCAATACTGCAGGATTTGTCTGAAATACTATGAGTGACACCGATACATTACTTTTTATAACAAGCAGAAAAGTGACAGAATAAATGGGTGGAATCAAGTAAATCATGTAAATCACAGACCTGTCCCGCAGCCAGCAGTGGAGCGAGAAGAGCTGGGGAAACTGCTCTCTCACTCGTCTGTAAGTGGGCAGGGAGTCGAAGACGATGATCCTGGTGTCTGCCTTTTTTCTGAACAGTGTCCAGAAGAGTATGGCAGTGCTTCTTCAGGGACACAATGCATCAGGAGGAGAACAGTGGAGAACAATGGTGCCAAAGCCACCTAGTAACGTTCAGGACACGGGCACCTGGAAAACGGACACTTCCCCAATAGTGAGAACACAACCCTGAGGAGTCGTCCTCGGTGACGGAGCAGGTGAACAGCTGAGGCTCTTGAACCAGTTAGCAGAGGCCAAAAATGGCTGTGGTGGTGAAAGAGTCCTCTGCTTTTCCCAGCCATGCTGACATTTCCTGGTCCTCTCAGGTGCGGGAGAGGAGACGACAACCTTCTGTGTCCGCCGCGCTGGTAGAGCTGGAATTAAGACCGTCAGCACAAAGCTTATGAACACACAAGTGTTTTATTTGTACAACAGGTGGTGCAGTAGAGCTATGAAGCTGAGAAGCCTAGACACATCTCCCAGAAGCTGAACACAGTGGTGGATAGGAGGGTCTATGATTAAGAAAAGTGTTGCGGGATCTGAAACGTACAAAGTCTGAAGTTTGGTGAGCTCTGCTGTAATGTTCATAAAAGACTGAAATTTAGCTCTGCACGACATTAAGAAGTCATCAGAAAGTTTTCAGAACATCACTAATTTGGATCTACAGCCAAAAACTCCTTACTGGTTCGTATAAAGGCTTAAAATCTCAGACAATTTCCATACAAGGGAAGAAACAGGCCTAGTAGATCAACCTCGCCATCTAAGCTAACAGACATGGAGGGATGAAGAGATTCCCTGTGCTTTGAAAACGGACATCTCAGAGCTTCTCTGGTCAGAACTCAGGTCCACACTTGCTGAAGAGTTCGAAGGCATAAAAGCAAAACCGCAGAAGTAGTGAATAACAGAACTATGCTCCTCTCGTCTTTAAACGCCGGTGGAAGGCTTCAGAACTGCAACTGACAAAAATAAAAACCTTGCCCTACAAATTCGAATATACGGTGCAGGCGGACAGGTGTAAGAAAAGATCCCATTACCAATATCCAAGACCCCAGACCTCATTATCAAACGTCAATCCTAGATCCCTGGTTGGGGGAGTCCATGTTGGATAAAATAATGTAAAGGGTTGAGATTCTACTTTAAGCTGTTTGAGGTGAGCTGTTCCTCCAATTCGTTGAGTTGAAATCTAAACTTGCCACTTTTCAGACAGGACTGGGTTAAGTGTGATTTGAAGAAAATAATAAAGCTCAGTATTAGGGACTCCAGAAAGTGCTTTGAGTTGTTCAAATAAGTTTAAAACTCCTGCTGTGAATAAACTAAAAAAATCCTCTATGCCCCTTAATGTCCAATTACTAAGCCCAATGTTCCCAAGCTGAGGGGGTAGATCTGGATTCAAGGAGAGTGGTGACCATAAAGAGATACAATTAGGGACTTTAATATATTTTCTAGCGTCTCTCCAAGAAAGCAACGTATTGTACACTACAAAGTTATCAGAGAGAGACGGTATTTTATCAACATTATAAATAAATGGTAGGGAAGTTGGGGATCTAGGATGACATGTGAAGTCAGTGGTAGCAGTGGCAGCCCATACAAAGTAGAGACTTATGACTGTGACATGTTACCTACCTGGTGACCCTGGGGAACGAAGGCGCTGGTGTGTGGGTCTTCTAGATAGATAGATAGATAGATCACTTTATTTATCCCACAGGGAAAGTCAGTTTTTACAGCAGCAAAATCAAACAAGAGAGCAGCATGATAGAGGCATAAAAGCGTAAAAAGTGATTTTAGTGCAGTAATAATTACATTAATATAATGTAATATACAGAATGAATTATGTGTAATGTAACAGTGCAGTAACTACATTAATATAATGTAGTGATGTAAGGCATCCTGGGGTATCATTACAGTATAGAGTTTTAAAGTGGCAGTGCAGATGACAGAGCTGTGTGGCAGTACATACTGATGAACAGAATAGTGTCCGATTGAGAAACAGCGGGACTGTTCTATTAGTACACTCAGTGCACAATAATGTCCCGGCACAGTGACGAGGCGTTGTACAGCGAGATCGCTGTTGGGAGAAACGATCTCCTGTACCGTTCCTTACTGCTGCGGAGCTGAAGGAGCCTGTTACTGAAAGTGCTCCGCTGCTTGACCAGTAGATCATGGAGGGGGTGGGAAGTGTTCTCCAGAATGGCAGTGAGTTTGCTCAGAGTCCTCCTTTCCACAACCACCTCAAAGCTTGTTTGTTGAGCTTTCTGGCATCTCCACTCCTGATGCTGCCTCCCCAGCAGATTGCAGCAAAAAAGACAGCACTAGCAACAACAGACTGGTAGAAGGTCTCCAGCATATTGCTGCACACATTAAAGGACCTGAGCTTCCTCAGAAAGTAGAGTCTGCTCATCCCCTTCCTGTACACAGCCTCTGTGTTGGCCTTCCAGTCCAGATTGCTGTCCAGGAGGACACCCAGGTATTTATAGGTGTCTACCCGCTCCACATCCTGACCTGTGATGGTAATGGGACCGGTCGTGGTCCTCTTCCTCCTGAAGTCCACCACCATTTCCTTGGTCTTGGCCACATTGAGAATCAGGTGATTCCTCTCACTCCACACGACAAAGCTGTTAACCAGGTCCCTGTATTCTCCATCCTCATCATCCCTGATGCATCCGACTACCACAGAGTCATCAGAGAATTTCTGAAGGTGGCAGAGTTCTGACCTGTACTGGAAGTCAGTGGTGTACAGGGTAAAGAGGAAGGGAGAGAGAACAGTTCCCTGTGGTGCTCCAGTGCTGCTGACTAAGCACTCAGACCGGTTGGATCCTAGCTGCACATACTGGGGTCTGTCAGACAGGTAGTCCATGACCCAGGCAACAGTGGACCTGTCCACCTGCATTCTGTCCATCTTTCCCCCCAGCATCAGAGGTTGGATGGTGCTGAATGCACTTGAGAAATCAAAGAAAGTGATTCTCACTGAGGAGTTGTTGTGGTCCAGATGGGCGTGCACCTTCTGCAGTAGATAGATGATAGCATCATCCACTCCGACCTGTTGCTGATAAGCGAACTGGAGGGGGTCCAGGAAAGGGCTGACCTGAGGACTGAGGTGTGTCAACATAATCCTTTCCAGGACCTTCATGACGTGGGAGCGGGCAGGATCCACAGTTCACCTAGAAGGAGGAAAACACAGCCAATAACCCGAGGATATACATAATTTCAGTTAGCATCATTTACAGGTAATACATCAATATGACCATAAACACAAGTAATTATTGTATATAAGATGTGTAAATAATGTCCATGTTATCTGTTGTTTCTGATGACCACCCCCTTAGTAGACACTTGGTCCACTCCAGGCTGAGGAGGGAGGAGCAGAATAGGCTGAAGCAGAAGTAGACGCCTCTGAGGCCTTGTTGTACAAAGTGTGTGTAATCTAGCTGTTTTGTGTTGTGTTTTTTGTTGTGTGTACTTTCTTTTCATTTTTGCACAAATTCAAGATTAAATATCACTGGAACTTACCTGGAAGTGTTTGGCTGCGTCCTTCTGGTGAGCCACGCCATCAACACCACCACCACCACATGAGCATTTCTATACTGACCCACAATCAGTCTAATCTATTTAAAACCAACTACACATCTGTTCTGCCCGTGTTCCCCAGAAATATAAACTCAGATTCAAATAGTAATCTCCCAATTCCTCTGTACCAATCATTTGTAGGATTTGCAGTTGTGTAAGAAGCAACTCTATAGAATGTATTGCATTTGGGAATATTAACATCTCTCAAATGGGATTCTTAATCAGCCCAATTAAGTTAAAAATAAAAAAGGGCTGATTTAGACCATTAAATGTTCCAGCTCAAGATATTCAAAACTATAAAGAAAATAAATTCAAGTATAACAAGACCCTTAATTTCCAGACTCCAAACGAGCCACACAGATTAAAAACATAAGTGAACTGCCTAAATACATACATGACAGAATAAATTATTATAAAATCAAGTAAACCATGTAAATTAATTACCTGCCCACTACTCCAGTTGTCTACCCAGGCTGTTCCATCAACCCCGGTCTTACAGAACAAACACCAACCGTTCGAGAGCGCCCAAACGATCCGAGTCCCCTGATAGAAATTTATTCTGCTCCCTTTGCTCGCCCATGAGATCTAGCTTTGAACACATCCTGAAATGTAGACATGTGTAAAGAATTCTTCCCGCATTGCTGAGAGCCCCGCCATGATGGTTTTCTCCAGCGCACCAGAGGATCCACCATGTTGGATTGAGGCGAGGAGGAGACAGATATGACCTTTTCTGCTGGTGACTAGTTTGGAGTAAAAGGCAGAGGTTTCCTGCTGAGAAACATCCTTAACTGCACCGGTAACCAAAGAGAGTCAATAAAATAAGACCAAACTCGATCAGGAGCTCTAGCCAGCTGCACCCGAGCCCATGAATGGAGTCATGTGACTCCCCCTAAAGCAGATTTTTGACGCTACAATTACAAACCACACGGGGGACAGACACAGTCTCCATACTGCAGGGTTTGTCTGAGATACTATGAGGGACACTGATATTGCTTTTTAAAACAAGCAGAGAAATGACAGAATAAATGATTCTAAAATCCAGTAAATCATGTAAACTAATTACCTGCCCACTGTCCAGTTGTCTACCCTTGGGTCCTGTCTTTTTCCGAGTGGTGTCCTGAAGTGTGTGGCAGTGCTCCTTCAGGGCCTCACTGCATCGGGCAGAGAAAAGTGGAGAATGATGGTACTGAAGCCACCTGGCCATGTCCAGAAGATTGAGGCATTACTGTCTGGTTCAGATACTTTTAAGGGTTTTACAGTAGAACCTCCAACAATGTAAACATCGCCCAGAGGAGCTGTCCTCGGTGAGAGAGCAGGTGAAGACGAAGAACTGATAACCTCACGCCAGTTAGTTGAGGTGAAAACCGGCTGTGGTGGTGGAGGAGCCCTCGGCATTTCCAGGCCACGCTGACGGCCCCAGGTCCTCTCTGGTGCGGGAGAGGAGACAACAACCCTCTGTGTCCACCACGCTGGTAGAGCTGGATTTAAGATGGCCAGTGTTGGAGGAGTCTCCAGCCTAGTCTTCTGTTGGTGGAGTTTGGACTGCCTCTACAACAGCAGCAGTCAAACTTGACAACCTCCTTGCAGAGCTCCTGGAGATCTCGCTCCTCAGCGGTCGCCAAGTTTCTCCAGAGTAAACACAGAGAGAAGCGCAAATGACTGTCAGTGAGACAGAGTACTGTACAGTAACACAGGGAGCAGAGAGCACAAGCATCACAACAACTGGCTCAGATAAAAAAGAAACAACTGATATTAAAGACTATAAAGGAGGGACGGTCGCTCGAGCTCCTACCTTCAATCTCGCCTGCTCCAGAGTCCCCTGCCTCAGTCCGGCAGAACCATTAACTGAGCTTGTAACAAATGTCTCCTTATGTATTAAGGTCACATGTATAGTCTGAACTAATTGGGTATTAAACTCTGCTCCCTTGTCTTAGAACCTTCGAAATCGCTAATTTGAACAGCCCTGAAAAATAAAAAATTTCAAATATGTATAAATTTGGATCCCTGAAAAAAAAGGTATTGGAAATAAATAAGACAACTGTGAGACTGAAATGATCTTAAGGCAATGCTTTGGACATTTTTGTCCTTGGAGTCCGGATCGCTGTGAAAAGCCAGTGGCCTAAAACAAATGTTAAAATGAAAATATCAAAGGGATCCGGGTTAAAGTAAACTGAAGGTCTAAAAATACTGCATCCCATCTCCTCCTGTTTATTCTAAATTCGTAAGGTAAGCTGTCTAATTAATTTACTTAGTCACCTTGGGTACAGAGTCTCAGAGTCAGTAGAGCGCCTGAATTGACTCAGAATCACTCATTGGGATGACGGCGGCCGCCTCTGTTGGTTTCTGATTCTGTCTCTGAAAACTCTGCACCCAGAGGAATAGTTGGATCTCGGTGGAACCTCAAACTGTGGTAGTGGGATTTGCTTCTCCGCGCTTAAAGAATCAACTCGATCAGTCAGTCTTCGGAATGTAGAGAAACGTAACGCCGGTGGAAGGTGCACTGGTTTTCATCACCTTTGATGTCCTATGCTGATCACGCTGATTTTAAGTCCCCTTATGAGGCTGGTGTGAAGTTGATAAACCCCCATTGTTTCAAAGTAATAAAAGCCACCATCTGTCTGTTCCTGAAAACAACGTATACATAGAATATTGGAACACCTGAAAAGATTCCCCATAATATTGCAGCGCCGACGTACAAGACAAGAAAACCAGAATCACCATTTGACTTTTTTGTTACACAGATGGAGCTTGGCTTCCCCCCATAACCCAGCTGTGCAGTGAACACACACAAACTCGACGGTGAGCAGTCTGCTGCGGTACCAACAAAAGAAGGTGCAGGGTCTTGCTCAAGAGTGGCAGCTTGATGATCCCAGGTACTGAACCCACAACACTGTCATCAATAGCCCAGAGCTTTAACCACTGAGCCACCACTGGCCCCCGTTCCTGCACGTTACACGTATTGCTCTGTTCAAAACTACCCATACCAGAATCTTTGTCTAGCTGTTCACTAAACCAGACTGTGAAACAGTCTCGGAAAATCTGACTGCAGTTTGGAAGAGTCTTTTCACTAAATGAATGATCTATATACAGCCTGATGATGAACAACCTTCACTCCCTCTACCATTGATGAGGCCTTTTCATCTTGGAGAGAAAAAGGAGGAA
Organism: Salminus brasiliensis; assembly: GCF_030463535.1. Classification (NCBI taxonomy): domain Eukaryota; kingdom Metazoa; phylum Chordata; class Actinopteri; order Characiformes; family Bryconidae; genus Salminus; species Salminus brasiliensis. The sequence goes on along the minus strand of NC_132901.1, from coordinate 13,740,123 downwards.
ACGTCTTAAAGGATCGGTTTATTGATTAAAGGTTTGAATCTTTTGAACTTAGAACTGAATTTAATCCTAAAGATCAATTTTTTTAGGTATTTGCAGCTACATAGTTGTGTCAACAAACTTCCTCGTCATTATTAGATATGGTTCTGAACGTCAACCCACAGATAAAAAATGTAACTGGCACCATATCTGTTACTGAACTCATTTCATATGAAACCCTTACAAATATTAAAGCAGCAGTAGGTGCAGGATCCATCTGTCAATCAAAATTCAGACTGGTCTGGACATGTACTGGCTTAAGCAGGTTGGAGGTTTGGAGTCTCACTGTTTGAGGCTGTGGACAGGTGTCTTTTATACAGATAATGAGGTCAAACGGGTGCCAAATTACAGACCACTCATCTTTCTAAATAGGAGAACTTGCACAGTCAGTGGCTGACAATACTTTTTTTGCCCCACTGTATATTTTATGTAAATTTCCCCTGTTGTATACACACACAAATAAATATATTTATCTATCAGCCCAAACTCAATGCAGAACTGATTGTACTCAGAAAGATGGAAGAACTTATATAAATTCTAACAAGATTTTTAAAGCAGATTTTCTGACGTTACAATTACAAACCATGACAGTCTCAATACTGCAGGATTTGTCTGAGATACTATGAGTGACACTGATATATTACTTTTTAATACAAGCAGAAAAGTGACTGAATAAACGGGTGGAATCAAGTAAATCATGTAATCACTTAACTGCCAACTATGCAGTTCACTAACCTGACAGTGTGACTGGGAAGAGCCAGTCAGTCCTGGCCTGGCACCTTCTTGACGTTCCCGGAGAGAATGATGGACCCCAGACGGCTCAGGTGAAGCTCACCTCTGTGTTAGAGGACCGGACGCAGCCGAAAGCTCTCCCAGTTCCCTATATAGTCAGCACAGATGGACCTGTCCCGCAGCGGAGCGAGAAGAGCTGAGGAAACGGCTTGCTCACTCATCTGTAAATGGTCAGGGGGTAGAAGACGATGATCCTGGTGTCTGGCTTTTTCCAAACAGTGTCCAGAAGCGTACGGCAGTGCTTCTTCAGGGCCACGCTGCATCAGGCGGAGAATAGTGGAGGCTGAAGCCTGGAGTTCTGGTCATTAGAAATATGACAGTGTTATGTGTAAATGATAAATAAGTGAGGAAGAATTGAGGACAGGCTGACGAATAAAGACTCTGAAATAAACAGAATACATGCACAATACTAAATAAAAGTTCAGAAAGGTTCCAGGTCTATATCCTAGTGCTACTAAATGACTTCATTCAAAGAGAGATGTGTATATATTCAACAGGCAGAAGAAACAAAGCTAATAATTACCACTCAAAGCTTCTAGCAGGACACCAGCTTTAACCTGCCTCTGACCGTCTCCACAGGTTAAACTAGGGGATTTTAGCGCCCCCACAAGGACGAAAAAAGAAATAGCAACAGCCTCTGAGCAGTAGTTCAATAAACACCAGGACGTTGAGTAAGAACACAAATTTAGCACATATCCACAGAATTACACCATCCATACTAACCTAAAACAGCTCAGTAGCGTGAAACGTGAACAAATAACAGGAACCATAAAGATTCAGTAATACATAGGTAAACACTGAAGCTACATTGCTAAGGAGAAAGCTAGCATGGCAACAGAACTAAGCCATTGCCAAACTAAATGAACAGTCTGTGAACTTCCTGAAAACTAAGGGTGAAACAGTTAAAGCTACTGAGTGATGTTTGGCCGATTCTTCTCCATATGGATCTGTATAATGTATTTGTTCACATAATGGTTCAGAGTTCACAGCAACAAATTTACAGTCATTGCTCTGTGAGCAGGGGATAAGGCGTGAGACCTCAGCAGCTATATATATGTATTCAATGACTCTACGTTGACAGAGAGAAAGCCTAACCTTTCAAAGAGGAGAGTATTTGGAGCAGCATGCTACACTTACAAACATGACAGATAGAAGCTAGAGTCAAAATGTGAAAGGGAGTCTTTGTAGGTACGACAAGAACAGTCCATCATACCTAGTCTACTATCCAGACACAGGGAAAGTGCTTAAACACAGGCTTGTGAAATTTCATACAGAGTGTGTTAAACAGCAAACCCAGACTGACCAGCCAATGACAGCTGATGATCCCAATGTGAGAGGGGTGTACCCCCCATTCCAACAGCCAACAGTGTTGATCAGACTCCAGAAGAGGTTCAAGAGTCTTAAACTGATGCTCAAGATGCATCAATTCTAATAAGGTTGTTAAAGACAGTCTCGATACTGCAGGGTTTGTACAAGCAGAGAAATGACAGAATAAATTATTAAAACAGAAAAACTATGTAAAATTACTTACCTGCCAACTATTCAGTTCACTAACATCAGGAACTGATGCGATGGGAGGAGAATAGTAGACAATGATTGCGCCAAAAGCATCACGCTGCCGCAGTGCCAAGGGAAGCCGCCTGGCGAAGTCCAGGACACGCCATCTAGAAAACTGGAGACCGTGGTATTACTCTTTGGGCTTGATACTTTTAAGTGGTTTTCAGTAGAATCTCCATCAATGAGAACACAGCCTCTACAAAAGCAGCTGGATCTGCCGGGTTTAGGTCGGTCGACCTCCCTGCAGAGTGTCTGGAGAGCTCGTTCCTCTGTAGTCGCCATGTTCCTCCAGAATAAAACAGACAGAAACACAAACGACAGTCAGTAAGAGAGTACTGCACAAAATACAGGCGACCACTTAAAACAAAGCTCTGTTGCGTCATTGCAGTCACGTGCAGTCACGTTTCAAGCGCATTAGCTCCCTGGTGCCACTGTAGACCCGAACAGAACGAGATGAATATAAACAGACATATAAACTAAAATATTAATTAATCAAAATCTGCTCAGAGTAGAAACAGAACCTGATCCACGAGCAAAAGCAGTACTTGACCTAGCTGCTCCTACAGACCCAGTGTGCAAAAGAGGGTTGTAGATCCACTCTGGCGTTTACTAAGGATTACTCAGTGCAGTCTGTGAACTTCCTGAAAATGAAGGGTGAAAGTGTAAAAGCTACAGAGCGATGCTGGACTGATTCTTCTCCATATGGAACAGTAAATGTAGTTGTTCAGATAATGGAGTTCACAGAAAGGGATTTTCAGTCATTGATCAGTAAGAACTGCATAAGGCGTGAGACCTCAGCACCTTGATCACAACATCTAAAAACAGCAGAGAAAAACTGGAGAACCCTATTTGATATGGAAAGGTAAATGCTAGTAGAGATAAAATTACCTAAAGAATTCCGGACATCTGCTGTAATGACCACTGCAGTCATTCACAACAAGGACTTAAATAGCCACTAGGCTTAAAATGATAAACTCCATACAACAAGGATGTTAAAGCCAATTTTCTGACGTTACAATTATAAACTTTGCAGGAGACAGGCAGTCTCGATACTGCAGGGTTTGAGATACTATGAGGGACACTGATTTATTACTTTTTAATACAAGCAAAGAAATGAATAAATGGTTATAAAATTGAGTAAATCATGTAAATCACTTACCTGCCAACTATCCAGTTCACTGACATGAACGACGGATCCCAGACGGCTCAAGTAAAGCATCTCTGTGTAAGAGGACCAGACGCAGCCGAAAGGGTTAAGTCTATTATATAGACATGGAAGAGTGAGGGAGACTGTGATGAAGATGAAGACAGAGCTGATATTAAAGACTATAAAGTAGTGACGGTCGCTTGCTGCTCTGTGTTGAATCACGTGTCAAGCTTTTAAAGCAGGACCACATCGAAACAGCAGAAGGTGGTTGCTAAAGGGTTACAGTTAGTTAAAGAGAGAAGATCATAATCATTACTACTAATGGTCAGCAAGAATAACAGTTTATGACTGCAGATGAGTTTGTTCACAGTGCTGAAAATGAATCCAGGGCAGTTTTAGTTATTATATATTAGAAAGGAGAAACAGAATGATTCAGCTTTAATAAACGATTTTTTTGTATTATGCATGACTACACTATGAGTTAAAATCTTTTTACGTTTTTAAAACACGACTTAAAGATTAGAAAGTAGAGATGGGGTTAAAGAATGCTGGGTACATGCAAATGAATAACTGAAGAAGAAGGGAGTCACTGCAGCAGTTTGGCAATATTTTGGTTTATAACCAGACGAACACGGAGAACCGTTAGACGTGAACAGTGTTACAAGCAGTCTATATAGAAAACTGATCACCACAAAGGGTGGAAATACTACTAATCTGCAAGCGCATATCATCCAGCTCAGTTTGCTACACTGGGTCTGACCCACAGAGAAACAGCTCACTGAATTAATAGACAAAAACAAATGCTTTTGCGAAATGTACAAAGTACAAATGACAGCACAAAATAGCGAGTGCACGCTACAAGTGGAACCCGTTATATTGTGAAGGTACTGCCTCCATTCAACTCAGTCTAGAAAAAGTCATCATTCAGAGAAATGCTACAAACCTTGAAGTCTCAATTCGAGCTACTAAGCCATAAGTACTTCAGTAAGACAGAGGTGCAGAGATGCAAAATAACGTTCAAGCTAAAGTTGTGCGTTTGATCAAGAGATCAAACTGGCGTTTACTGAGGATTACTCAGGTGCAGTCTGCAAACTTCCTAAAAACTAAGGATGAAATCATAAAAGCTACTGAGTGATAGTACACGCTCTCCAAAGAGAGAGAGGAATGCACCTCAGTACTTAGCTGACTGATTCAGATATTGGAGATCAGACACTGACCAACACTGACTACTGCTACAGGGTCTGTAATAAACCACAGAGCTTTAAAGAGATTCAACTAAATCAACATTCTGGGTTGAAGCTATGAAAGAGGAGAGGACTTCCCTCATTGAAAATGACCCCTCTCCCAGAAGCTGAGCATGCAGTGAGGGGAAGGTGGGCCTAAGATTAAAAACTGTAGATGGAGCAGAAACGTTATCTAGATGAAAATGGCTTTACACTGAAATCAGGAGGATAACACTGATAATCTGGGTTGATGATCATTTACCAGTTTTCCTACACTGGCAGCAGCAACACAATCCCTGAATATCATTAAGAGTAGTAGTATTGAATGATGGTGTAGCAAAAGAATTTATATCAATTCTAATAAAATTTTTAAAGCAGATTTTCTGAAGCTCCAATAATAAACCATGCGGAGGACAGACAGTCTCCATACTGCAGGGTCTGTCTGAGATACTGATATTCCTGTTTAAAACAAGCAGAAAAATGACAGAAAAAATGTTTATTAAATTCAGTTAATAATGTAAATTATTACCTGCCCACTATCCAGCTGCCTCATCTAGGGTCCTGTCTTTTTCCGAGTGGCGTCCAGAAGTGTGTGGCAGTGCTCCTTAAGGGCCTCACTGCATCGGGTAGAGAAAAGTTGGCAATGTTCAGGACTCCTGGAGGGGGAAAAGAAAAAAAAAAACATTTTAAGGAAAAAGGTGAAGTTGAAGAACTGATAACTTCACACCAGTAAATTTAGATGAAAAGCAGCTGTGGTGGTGGAGGAGCCCTCCGCTTTTCCAGGCCACGCCGGAAAAGCAGAGGGCTCCTCTGCTTTTCCGGCGTGGCCCAGGGCCTTTCTGGTGCAGGACTGGAGACAACAACCCTCTGTGTCCGCCATGCCGGTAGTGCTGGATTTAAGATGGCCATCGTTGGAGGAGTCACGAAAAGACTCCAGCCTCGTCTTCCGTTAGAGTTTGGACTGCCTCTACAACAGCAGCAGTCAAGCTTGATGACCTCCTTGCAGAGCGTCTGGAGATCTCGCTCCTCCGCGGTCACCAAGTTACTCCAGAGTAAACACAGAAACGCAAACAACGGTCAGTGAAAGAGTACTGTACAGCAAAACAGGGAGCAGAGAGCACAAGCATCACAACAACTGTCTCAGATGAAGACAGAGCTGATATTAAAGACTATAAAGTAGGGACTCAACTGTTCGTGTCGAATCAGTTTTAAAAGCAGAAACGCATCGAAAAATATATATATATATATATATATATATATATATATATATATATATATATATATATATATATATATATATATATATATATATATACATTGAAAATGTGTAGGATAGGATTACTGCGTTTATATGTCAATTATTTTAGCCATTCAACATGGTCACAGGTAGACATAGGACATTGAGCATGGTAAGGCCCATCAGCTGTTTTGCTTGCTGGGGGGGATAAATATATCTCTATATATAGTAGATACCTTTATACTTAATAAAGCGCTACTAATCATAACTGTAACTATGTATTAATGTCACGTGTATAGTCTGAACTCTGGGTATTATAAACCCCCTTGTCTTAGAACCTTCAAAATGTCTAATTTGAACAGCCCTGAAAAACATTTACTTCCAAAACCTTGCTTTAGAATCTTTGAATTTTCTAAAAAAAAATTCTCTAGGTTGAACAGTAATGAATAATTAAATGTCCTAAAAATTTTATTTGTAATAAATTTGGATCCCTGAAAAATTTAAACAACCCTGAGAATAAAAATATTTTTTCTAGATAGAAGCTAAAGTCAGAATGTGAAAGGGAGTCTTTGTATGAAATTTCACAAGCCTGTGTTTCACAAGCACCTTCCCTGTGTCTGGATAGTAGACTAGGTATGATGGACTGTTCTTGTCGTACCTACAGAGTGTGTTAAAGAACAGCAAACCCAGACTGACCAGTCAATGGCAGCTGATGATCCCAAGGGGAGAGGGGTGTGTACCCCCCCATTCCAACAGCCAACAGCGTTGATCAGACTCCAGAACAGGTCTAAGTCTTAAACTGTTAAAAGGCAAGTCTAAAACGTTATCTAGATGAAATTGGCTTTACACTGAAATCAGGAGGATAACACTGATAGGTTGATGATCATTTACCAGTTTTCCTACCCTTAGGACGGCGGCAGCAGCAACACAATCATTAAGTACTGCTACTCTTAACAATATTCGGGGATTGTGTTGTAGCAAAAGAAGCAGATTTTCTGAAGCTCCAATTACAAACCATGCGGAGGACAGACACAGACACTCCATACTGCAGGGTCTGTCTGAGATACTATGAGGGACACTGATATTACTTTTTAAAACAAGCAGAGAAATGACAGAATAAATGATTATAAAATCCGGTAAATCATGTAAATCACTTACCTGCCCACTATCCAACGCATCCATCCCACAGCCAGCAGTAGAGCTTAAAGAGCTGGGTAAACGACTCGCTCACTCATCGATAGGTGGGAAGGGGCAGAAGACCATGTCCAGAAGCGTGCAGCAGTGTTCCTTCAGGACCTTGCTGCATCGGGGGCCAATAGTAGAGAACGAAGGTACTGAAGGAGTCACACTGCCAATTCAATTCAGACTTCATTTATATAGAGTCACAACAAAAGTCACAAAGCGCTTTAAACAACGGTGTTGGTACCGGATCTAATATACTGTACATGATGAGGATTTAGAGGAGTTCTAAAAGTACTGTAGGTATGCCATGGAGCTGGAGCAGCATTCTTCATTGTCTACGGCTGTGGTTTGGGACAGATATTGGATTCTTAGTCCAATATTCTTCAATGTATCAGTCGCTGCTACTAATTTCAGCAGGGATATCTGATCTAGTTTGTGTTTTACAGTTGGTAAGTTTAGTCACAGGATTGAAAAGGAATTTCTTTTAATATTTTAATTTAATAATAATTAGGGAGCCTGGGTTAACTCACTAAGTAATCCAAGACCTTTATAATCTTTGAAGGCTTCTGCTACCCAGACCAGACCAGTCAATAGCAGATGATTATTTTGATGGGGAGAGACTAGCAAAATGTCTTGATAAACTTGGGTAACAGATCTTAGAAAGCAGCTGAGTTTCAGTATTGTAAACGTTACAATACCCATTACGCTGCAAAATAGAACAAGGCCCATCTCTACAACGTTATGCCAGAAAGGCCCAAGAAGTCCATGTGGCCAAATATCAGAATTGTTCATGTTTGATACCTGGTCATGCAAATTGAATTGAAATGTCTTTCCTAGGATTCATAACATCAGTGCAGCTTTTAGGACCTACTAGTGAGCAAGTTCCACCTTGGCTGGATAGCAGATAGTCCAGAGCAATGAGGTTCTGCAGAATCATCATTCTGTGGGAGGCTAAAGCTAAGCTGATGTTGCTCAACGCAAAAGCAGTGTTATTTATCAGTTGCTCCATTTGTCTTGTGAGGGTACAGACCTGATTCAGGGATTGACAGGGATGACACCATATTATGGAATTACAGCTCCTAGAGAGCTCTCTGCTGACAAGCTAAACCTGGAATACAGGTGCCACTCTGGTCAGTGCTGCCAGCTGTCAGGCTTAGTTTTTCTCGTTTACCTTTTATGGATGGATACAGGTATGCAAGGGTGCATCTGACATTAATTCTAGAGAGCAATTCAGACCACGCAGTGGTTCCACAGAGCCAGTATGTTCCTACTGTGGTTCTGTGTGGTTCTGTAGAACACACAAAGAAAGCATACAAGGGACACTGTCTGTCCCTTAGAAGAGGCTGTTATGGTGATGCCCAGTGTTGATATCTTCAAAACTGTCAAAAGTGTAAGCCAGTTGCCCCATCTGGAGGCTGTTACTGAGAACACACGGCCATTGTTCAGCAGTGCCGACACAGAATGAGGACATTTCACTGGGACACTCTGCTCTAGCGTCTGCGCCGCAAATTCCAACAGTGCCAGATAAGTGGCCTGTACTGCTCTTCAATATAGACCCATTTCACATGCTACAGAATCTAACTTAGCTGAATAAGCTGGACGCTGCATACCACCATGTTGCTGATTCAGACAGTAGGTCATAAAACCAGCGTCTTCATGCCCAGACAGGCTTGCTTGGATCAGAAAGGTGAAGATATCAAGGCTGATTTCAAATTTGCAAAAGCAGTGGTTGTGTCTGTGTGCATAAGAGGGGCATGTTGCCCAGGGATAAAAGCAGATCGTATAGTGGTTGTAAAAGTGCAGGATTCTGATCCATCCGAGTGGAACTCAAGTCCTACACAATCTAGCATGTTGCATGACTGACCTAGAGAAGAGGCTACAGCTGGAGGTTGATGCTGGCGCAACTGTTCATTGTTGGAGCCTTTTACACATTTTGTGGGCATTCAGTGCAGCTGTTTCATGCTTTTTACATTCGCTGGTTAACTCTAGGATCTTTCCCTCAGCTTTCTCCAGCTAATCCTTCAAATGCCCAAGTTTATACCCCTAGTCTTGTTTTAGTACTTATGATTTTTAAAAGGCCAAAATGCTCAGAAAAATACTAGAGGTGACGTGACAAACACCCAAACTACCAACACAACAAACTTCTCAGAAACAGAGATGGTAACAGCCACAAAACACTAGATTTTACAAGTGACAAAACTACTCTCTTTTCAGAGAGACTAAAGGTTACAACAGCAGTAACATACTTCCCTTGTTTGAGAGACTGACTTACTGAATTTTTGGTCTCAGGAAACCAGAATTTCTCTCAGGTTTGAAATGGTGTTTATTCACGCACCAAATAGTAAATTCAGCATACAGGAGGCAGATTCAGTCAGGAGACTTGATCTCCAGTGTTGACGAGTACATTGATGCAGAGACGTCCGAGTACCTCATTGACAATCACTGCTTTAGGAGCTAGAGATCGTATATTTAACAGCCCAAATTCAATAAGAGCTGCTTTTACTCAATTTTTTAAAAGCGAACTTGCTGATGTTACAATTACAAACCACACGGGGCACAGACAGTCTCGATACTGCAGGGTTTGTCTGAGATACTTGTGTGAAACTGATGTTACTTTTTAATACAGGCAGAGAAATGATCAAATAAATTGGTGGAATCGAGTAAATCACTTACCTGCCCACTATCCATTTCACTAACCTGACTGGGAAGGGCCAGTTAGTCCTGGCATAGCACCTTTTTGAGGTTCCCGGAGAGAACGATAGGCAAAGACGTTGATCCTGGTGTCTGTCTTCTTTCAAATGGTGTCCATAAACAGAATAGTGGAGAACGATAGTGCCGAAGCTGCCGGACAATGTACAGGACACGGGCACCTGAAAAAAAAGGAGATTGTGGTGTTACTCGTTGAACTTTTCAGTGTTTTAAAGTAGAATCTTCAACAATGAGAACACTGCCCTGAGGAGTTGTCCTCAGTGACTGAGCAGGTGAAGGAGAAGAGCTGAGGACATTGAACCGGTAAGCTGAGGTGAAAATCAACTGTGGTGGAGAAACCCTTGGCTGATGCTCCAGGGTCCCTTTCCAGTGCGGGAGTTGAGACAACAACCCTGCGTCCATATCCCGTCAGTGCAGTTTGCACTGCCTCTACAACAGAAGCTGGATCTGTTAGTCAAGCTTGACAACCTCCCTGTAGAGCGTCCAGGGATCTCGTCCCTCCACGGTCACCATGTTCCTCCAGAGTACACACAAAGACAAACACAAATGATGGTCAGTGAGACAGTACTGTACAGTAACACAGGGAGCAGAGAGCACAAGGATCACAACAGCTGTCTCAGATAAAGACAAAGCTGATATTAAAGACTATAAAGTAGGGGCGGTCGCTTGACCAAAGTAATAGAATTAGAATTTCTCTGACTCTAATGGTGTCTCTCTATTGACTTTCACAGCTACAAGTAACCGGGTTCATACTGCGGGTACTTCATGTGTGGTCGTGTGCTCATTATACCACGGTGCTAGATTTTCCTTGCTCATTTGTTTGATTCTGATTGGAGCAACATTGTCAAGGCTAAATTGGAGATCAGTCTGCATATCATCTGTTACATGCTCTAGATCTTTAAGGTGAAATGGGAAGGAGATGGAGAAATAAGGTTATTAATGAAAATACTAGCTGTCAAGCATTTAGCTTCAGAACCTGAGGTTTGGGTTGTGAATAGAACTGAACCATAAATTGTGGTGACTCCACCATGACCACTTCCACGTGAGTAACTGCAATAGCTAAACCTTGAGGAGTCGATGCATTCAGAAAAAACAGACGGCCTCTGAATTCTATCCAAGGACGTGACAAACACAGCCACAAATACGTTACCAAGTTCCCCATTAAAGAGTACAATAGGCTTTATTACCTGAAAGTGGTCAATAATCACAGTGGTGATGGTTGCAGTGTATTACAATATTCAAACAGCATGAAATCCTTGTTCACTGCAATTATGATGTTTCACATTACGCAGTAGAGAGCATGAAGATCAAGGGTAAGATTGATAAACTGAACTGTGAAGTCTACAGACAAGAGAAATCTGCTCAGAGTAGAAACAGAACCTGATGCACGAGCAAAACCCATAATATAAATATAAATCTCTATATAGTATACACCTTCATACTTAATTAATAAAGTGCTAATAATAATAATAACTATGAATCAATTTAAAAAACTCAGCTCCCTTGTCTTAGAACCTTCGAAAATCTCTAATTTTAAATTAATGTCTAAAACATTGCTTTAAAATCTTTGAAGTTTCTGAAAAACTAATTCAGATCCCTTTACAAAATTCTCTAGGTTAAGCAATACTGAGAATTAAATATTCTAAAATCTTGTCCAAAAAACTCTGGATCCCTAAAAGATTCTCTGGTTTAAACAACCCTGAGAATCAAAATATTACAAGACAATATCTTAGAATCTTCCAATTGAAAACAAATCTGGATCCCGAGACGTTCCCAGTTCAGACAACCGTGAGACTGAAATGATCTTAAGGCAATGCTTTGAACATCTTCATCCTTTGAGTCCAGATCACTGCAAAAAGTCAATGGTCTAAAAACAAATGTGAAAATTAAAATATCAAAGGGATCCGGGTTAAAGTAACCTGAAGGTCTGAGAATATGGTGTCCCGTCTCCTCCTGTTTATTCTAAATTGGTAAGGCAAGTGTTCTAATTCATTTACTTAGTCACCCTGGGTACAGAGTCACGGAGTCAGTAGAGCGCCTGAACTGACTCAGAATCACTCATTGGGATGATGGCGGCCGCCTCTGTCGGTTTCTGATCCTGTCTCTGAAAACTCTGGACCCAGAGGAATATTGGGATCTCGGTGGAACCTCCAAAACTGTGGTAGTGGGATTTGCTTCTCCGTGATTAAAGAATCAACTCGATCAGTTAGTCTTAGGAATGTAGAGAAACTTTAATCCTGCAGTAAACATAACGCTGGTGGAAGACTTCAGAACTGAGTTTTTTCACTAAATGAATGATCTATATACAGCCTGATGAACAACAAGCTTCACTCCCTCTACCATTGATTAGGCCTTTTCATCTTGGAGAGAAAAAGGAGGAAATGTCTTAAAGGATCTGTTTATTGATCAAGGTTTGAATCTTTTGAACTTCAAACTGAATTTAATCTTCAAGCTCATTTTTTCAGGTATTTGCAGCTACGTAGTTTTGTGTCCACAAACTTCGTCATTATTAGATACGGTTCTGAAGGTCAACCCACAGATATAAAATGTAATTGGCACCATATCTGTTACTGAACTCATTTCATATGAAACCCTTACAAGTATTAAAGCAGCAGTAGGTGCAGGATCCATCTGTCCATCAATATATTTACTGAATGGTGGTAAAATATTGTAGATAACTCCTCATCTACATGTTTAAAACATTATAATTCAGTTTAAAATAGTGCATTCCTCACACTGGTCTAAGGCAAGGCTGACAGAATTTGTATAAAACATGAATCTAATGGGAGATAGAGGTCAAAAAGAATCAACAACACAGGCACACGTTCTGGTTTTGTCTAAAAATGACGGTCTTTTGGAATTATGTTTTCTTCTTTTCAGGAGTTTTCAAACAGCCGATTCAGCCTTCCCCTACTTCAGCAATATTCAGGGTGAATCCTCAAGGGCTTTATCTGGGGAAATCTTGTTCAAAAGGTGCTGGCTAAGACTGCTTAGATTACTTCAAGGGAAAGAGAAAAACCCTCCTACCTAAAATTGGGTGCAGTGGTGAATTTAATACTACTTGGCAACCTGTCTTGACTTAGACAATATGGACTCTGAGGATTAATTGGCTGGTTAGCACCCAGTTTAAATCTATTTCACTATTTAAAATTCTGCAGTCATTTACATTTACTCTCTTACCCTTTGTGTTTCTTTGGACACTTGTATGTGCTTTTATAACTTCATTTTCAGAAATTACCTGTATTTTTACAGTTAGAGTAAGTTCATCTTAAATGCAAGACGACTCCTCTTCCAGGGGGTCCTGTGTGAACAGATTTTATGACCCCCACCAATGTAATAAACAGACCTACACCCTTGATTTAGTTTCACAGAGATCTAGTGAACTAAGGTGGTTCACTTCAGACGGACATGTACTGGCTTAAGCAGGTTGGAGGTTTGGAGTCTGACTGTTTGAGGCTGTGGACAGGTGTCTTTTATACAGATAACGAGGTCAAACAGGTGCCATTAATACGGGTAACAAGTGGAGAACAAAAGAGCAGAGACAGAAGGGAAGGGTCAGTCAGTCCTGGCTTGTCACCTTCTTGATGTTCCCGGAGAGAACGATGGACTCCAGGTGGCTCAGGTGTAGCTCATCTCTGGGGTAGAGGGCCTAAGATTAAAAACTGTAGATGGAGCAGAAACGTTATCTGCTCCATCTACAGTTATGAAAATGGCTTTACACTGAAACCAGGAGGATAACACTGATAATCTGGGTTGATGCTCATTTACCAGTTTTCCTACACTTAGGATGGAGGCAGCAGCAACACAATCCCTGAATATCATTAAGAGTAGTAGTATTGAATGATGGTGTAGCAAAAGAATTTATATCAATTCTAATAAGATTTTTAAAGCAGATTTTCTGATTCATGCAGGGGACAGACAGTCGATACTGCAGGGTTTGTCTGAGATACTTTGAGACTGATTACTTTTTAATAAAGGCAAAGAAATGACCAAATAAATGGGTGGAAATGAGTAAATAATGTAAAATCACTTACCTGCCCACTATCCATTTTACCGACCTGACTGGGAAGGGTCAGTCAGTCCTGGCGCAGCACCTTTTTAATGTTCCTGGAGAGAGTGATGGACCCCAGGCAGCGGGGGTGAAGCTCACTTCTGCGGTAGAGGACCAGACACTCCCGAAATCTCTCCCAGTTCTCTACGAATTCAGGGCTGATGCACCTGTCCTGCAGCCAGTGGAGATTGAAGAGCTGCGTAAACGGTTCGCTCACTCGTTGGTAAGTAGGCAGGGGGCGAAGACGATTATACTGGTGACACACCTGAAAAAAAGGAGATTGTGGTGTTTCTCGTTCAGTATTTTTCAGATGTTTTAAAGTAGAATCTCCAACAATGAGAATACCGCCCTGAGGAGTTGTTCTCTGCGACGGAGCAGGTGAAGAAAGCGAAGACATGAGGACCTCAAACCAGCAGAGGTGAAAACCAACTGTGATTGTGGAAAAGCCCTTGGCTTTTTTCTGGCCAAGCTGACGCTCCAGGGTCCCTTTCCAGTGTGGAGGCAACTACCATGTGTCCATCTTCAGTTGGTGGAGTTTGGACTGCCTCTACAACAGCAGCTGGATGTGCCGGTCTGGAAAGCTTCCTCAGTGTCAAATCTAAATACAAGGCAAATGGGATATAATACAATAGGATGTTCATGTGTAAAAATGAATATCTGTAAGGAATTTCAGTTTAGGCCTTTTCCAAGTACAAGTCATTTGATCTATCCAAATGTGAACTGCTACAGTCTGAAGTGTAAAGCCATTTAAAAAAGAAAGGATCATTAATTATGCGAGGGAGGTAGGAAATCTCACCAAAAGGAGTTTTAATAGCTTTTATAGATCGTTCAGTCTGTTGGAATTAAGCTGGTGAGCTAATAAACCACTGGGTTTATTTCCAAACTCATAGTATTTCTGTTTAGAACAAAGTAACAACTTAGAAATATGAGGAGTGTATTCAAGATTAAGTTAATTTAGCATTTACTAGCAGAGACCAGTTTGTATCAGACTGTTTGGGTTCTAGTTGCAGCATCTCAGCTTCCAATTTTTTCTTTGCTTTTGGCCCAGTTTTTTCTGGAGAGACGCATAAGAGATCAAATGACCTCGCAAAGTGTCTTTGAGGAAGTCCCATTTAACTGCACTGGTAACTGGAGAGTTGCAGTTGTCTTGCCAATAATCTGTAATTCTCTTTACCATGGAAACAAAACGCTTCTTTATTTAGTAAATGTGTGTTAAATCTCCACTGAGGAGTTTTTAATGCTGTTCAATTTAGTGCGACAACCAAATACACTGGACTGTGGTCAGATAAAATCAATTTGACAGACCTTCAACATATGTATACAGTTAGTAGGGATAAGAAAGTAATCCAGTCTTGAATAGGAGCCATGGGGATGAGAGTACATGCCACTCTGAGCCAAAACTTCCACATGTAAAACTTCAGCAACAGGTCAGTGTAAAAGAGCAAGGTTGACCCATTATGAGAGACTGAACGTTTCTTTAGCACAGCTCCTAAAGCTTTTGGACCGTTTTTTGTGACTTGGGCTTCATTTTTGTGACTTGGGCTGCATTAGGTACAGCTGTAATTTGGAGTTCAGTGAGTCTCTGAGACCAAAGGGCTGATTTAAGGTGCAGATACCTAAAGAAAGAGGTGCTGAGCACATTACATTACTCTTTGATAGACTGGAAAGATCTTAACCCATTTTATTGCAGATATCACGTGGAGGTCAAACTCCTTTGCTCTTCTATTGGGGGCAATGAAACTGAGCATTCCCCATCAGTAAATTATGATTATGAAAGAGTGGAGAGCGCTCATGCCATAGTTTGTTTGCCTAATAACTGTTAATGCCAAATTAATATAAGGTGTGAAATTATGGGTTCAAAATATAGTTTCCAGTATCTACTGGGAACATCACAAAATATAAGAGCTTGTAATTTAAATGGGGCTACCAGAGCCTCCTCTATTGAGCAGCATGAATTATGAGCACTTGGATTCAGGCATGTTGATCTAGGTTTTAAGGTAAACTCTAGAAATGCAAGGCCACCATCTGACTTACACCTCTGTAAAGTAGATCATTTAATTTGAGGTTATTAAAATATACATGGATAGTACCTTAGAGTGTATCCCAATATTTTTAGGTATCATATCATGACAGTCACTCACTGAGGGATATACAGTGGGCATAAAAAGTATTTAGTCAGCCACTGGTTGTGCAAGTTCTCCTACTTGAGAGAGGTTCAACTATGAGAGACAAAATAAGGAAGAAAAAAAATCCATGAAATCACATTGTAGGATTTTTAAAGAATTTGTAAATTATGGTGGAAAATAAGTATTTGGTCACCCACAAACAAGCA
This sequence comes from Salminus brasiliensis, assembly GCF_030463535.1. Classification (NCBI taxonomy): domain Eukaryota; kingdom Metazoa; phylum Chordata; class Actinopteri; order Characiformes; family Bryconidae; genus Salminus; species Salminus brasiliensis. Next base: position 13,723,857 of record NC_132901.1, on the reverse strand, counting down.
AGATTTCTGACTCTCACAGACCTGTAACAACTTCAAAAAGCTCTTCTGTCCTCCACTCATTACCTGTAATAATGGCACCTGTTTGACCTTGTTATCTATATAAAAGACACCTGTCCACAGCCTCAAACAGTCAGACTCCAATCTTAACCACGGCCAAGACCCAAGAGCTGTTGAAGGACACCAAAAAATAAAATTGTAGACCTGCACCAGGCTGGGAAGAGTGAATCTACAATAGGCAAGCAGGTTGGTGTGAATAAATCAACTGTGGGAGCAATTGTAAAAAAAAAAAAAAAAAAGAAAAGAAAGACCTACAAGACCATTGATAATCTCTCTCGATCTGGGGCCCCACGCAAGATCTCAAAATGATCATGAGAACGGTGAAGAAAAATCCCAGAACTACACAGAGGGACCTGATGAATGACCTGCAGAGAGCTGGAACCAAAGTAACAAAGGCTACCATCAGTAACGCACTACACAGAGATGGACTCAGATCCTGCAGTGCCAGACGTGTCCCCCTGCTTAAGCCAGTACATGTCCAGGCCCGTCTGAAGTTTGCCAGAGAGCATATGGATGATCTAGAAGAGGATTGGGAGAATATCATGTGGTCAGATGAAACCAAAATACAACTTTTTGGTAAAAACTCAACTAGTCATGTTTGGAGTTGCAGCCCAAGAACACCATACCTACTGTGAAGCATGGGGGTGTAAACATCATGCTTTGGGGCTGATTTTCTGCAAAGGGGACAGGATGACTGATCCGTGTTACGGGAAGCCATAGGGGGGCCATGTATTGTGAGATTTTAGCCAAAACCTCTTTCAATCAGTAAGAGCAGTCTGCAGACCTCAACCCCATAGAAAATTTGTGGAGGCAGTTCAACATCACTGCTCTAGAGGAGATCTGCATGAAGGAATGGACCAAAATACCAGCAAACCTGGTGGAAACGGTTAACAAAGGTTATGCTACAAAGTATTGAGTTGAACCTTTGTTATTGAACAAATACATATTTTCCACCATAATTTAAAAAGAAATTCTTTCAAATTCCTACGATTTCCTGTTTTTTTTTTCTCATTTTGTCTCTCATAGTTGAAGTGTACCCATGATGAAAATTACAGACCTCTCTTATCTTTCTAAGTAGGAGAACTTGCACAATCAATGGCTGCCTAAATACTTTTGCCCCACTGTAAGTGGGAAGCATGCTTTGATTTAACTGTGCAAGAGAAGATGAAACGTTATCAGCCGCCAAACGAGACTTTATGAATCCAGTTTGATCACAGTGGATCATTTCAGGCACCAGTAATTCTGAGCATCTGGCCAATACCCTAGCAAATCCTTTTAGATCAGCATTTATAAGCAATACTGGGCAACATATTGCAAAAAGTTGGGTTCTACTTAAGTAATAATGAGATTAAAGCTATATTAACATCCTTATGAAATTTTCCTTTATCTAGAGAGAAATTCATAATTTCTAACAGTTTTCAATAAGCTTTTTTCATCCGACAGAGGGTCTCAATTCTCAAGGAGAAATATCCTGATCTAAATAAGATGCCTCGTCAGTCGACAATTGGGACAAATCTAAGGAATGGGAAAAGGGGCAATATTTAAGGTTTCCTTTGGGACATCTGATTCATATCATTCGGAATAGAAGCTGTAAAAAGCATCATTGATTTGTGCATGTTCTGTAAGCAGTTCTCCATAATAAGACCTTAATGCTGCAATATTGGAGAATCTCATTACATCTGAGTTTTAGCACCAAGAGATGACTCTGCCTGCTTCCATTAAAATAGTAATGTTGTCTAACCCTTTTAATAAGGAATTCTGCTCTTTCTCAGTTTTAGTTAAGAATGAGTTTAATATTTGTCTATTTGTATTACAATGTCACCAGAAATAGTGTTGATTGACCTTAAATTTAAACATGAAACAATGTCCAGAGAGCTGTATTTCCTGGCGCCAAGAAACAAATGCAATACAATTATTCCTAAAGAAACCATTCACTGCTCCCAACAAACCTCTGATCGTCCACTGAACCCTGATTAAACATAAGAAATTTAGTTAATTCACTCCTAAATTAAAGCTGAAAGATTTGTGCCTTGCAGATAAAGTTTATTGCTTAGTGCTCGGATTAAGATGCTGCCAGCAGTCGAGTAAAGACAAGGCAGTAATACATAGCTTAAAGCAGTTTTCTACCGCTACAATTACAAACTATGCGGGGTTCAGACAGACAGTCACGATACTGCAGGGTTTGTCTGAGATACTATGAGGGACACTGATATTTTATAAAACAAGCAGAGAAATGACAGAATAAATGATCATAAAATCCAGTAAATCATGTCAATTAATTACTTGCTCACTATCCAGTTGCCTACCCTGTGGTCCTGTCTTTTTCCAAGTGGTGTGCAGAAGTGTGTGGCAGTGCTCCTTCAGGGCCTCACTGCATTGGGCAGAGAAAAGTGGGGAATGATGGTACCGAAGTCACCTGGCGACATCCAGGACTCCTGGGGGGGAAAAAAAAAAAAAAAAAAAAAAAAAAAAGTGCGGGAATGGAGACGACAACCCTCTGTGTCCACCATGCCGGTAGTGCTGGATTTAAGATGGCCAGTGTTGGAGTCACGGGCAGCCTCCAGCCTCGTCTTCCGTCAGTGGAGTTTGGACTGCCTCTACAACAGCAGCAGTCAAGCTTGAGGACCTCCTTGCAGAGCACCTGGAGATCTTGCTCCTCCACGGTCGCCACGTTTCTCCAAAGTAAACACAAACGACGGTCAGTGAGACAGAGTACTGTACAGTAACACAGGGAACAGAGAGCACAAGCATCACAACAACTGTCTCAGATGAAGACAAGGCTGATATTAAAGACTCTGAAGTAAGACGGTCGCTCAACTGTTTGTGTCAAATCACATCACAAGTTTTAAAAGCAGAACCATTTCGAAACAAATAAAATATAGAAAATGTGTAGGATAGAATTGCAGATAGAAACTGCGTTTGTGTGTCAATGCTTTTAGCCATTCAACATAGTCACAGGTAGACATGGGACACTGAGCATGGTAAGGCCTATCAGCTGTTTTGCTTGCACCACTTACCAGAGATGCACCCTTTATTGACCCAATATCATTTATTCTGAGACCAGAAATGTTTTGGAATTTCATCAACAAAAACTGATAAGTCATTAGTCTCAGTCTCGTCATTCTCACTTGGCAGCTCAGATCTTGACCGTGTAACAGAGGTATCAATTATTTGTATTATATGTATTTATACTGGGTAAAAATAAAGAAAAAAAATAAATCCTTTGCTTTTCCAATATTTAGCATCAAGTCTGTATCTTCCCCCTGCCCCCCTTTTCTTGTCTAGGGAAACGTGTGTTTCATATGTTCTCTAAACAACTGTCTCTGTCCTTCATCCAAGACTACATGTGCAGCTGCAAACTGATCATCATAGTACACACAAGATACTGATATAGTTTCAGCTGGTATCTTTTGTACCACAATATGTTCATATTAATTCTACTGGGTCTATTTTAAGTGGAAATCTCCCTATACTAGGACTAGCAGCAGAAAAACCTGAATCTGTACATTGTGGGTTTAGACTGAAAGCCCCCAATAAGTCACGTCCTAGTTAATTCACGGGGCAATGTGTGGAGACTAGAAACCGGTGTTTTACTGTTCTATTACCCAATTTCACCTTCACAGCCCTGCAGAAATGTTCTGAGAGTGGTAAGCCTGAAACAGACACTGTTAGAATTGTGTCTGTACTGACGGATATGGGGACTGAGGTGTTTCTTACTGTGAGACTCAAATGATCTTAAGGCAATGCTTTGGACATCTTTGTCCTTTGAGTCCTGATCGCTGCAAAAAGTCAGTGGCCTAAAACAAATATGAAAATTAAAATATCAAAGGGATCCGGGTTAAAGTAACCTGAAGGTCAACGAATACGGCGGTCCGTAATTCTTGAGGCAAGCGGTCTAATTAATTTACATAGTCACCTCGGGTACAGAGTCCTGGAGTCAGTAGAGCGCCTGAATTGACTCCGAATCACTCATTGGGATGACGGCGGCCGCCTCTGTTGGTTTCTGATCCTGTCTCTGAAAACTCTGGACCCAGAGGAATATTGGGATCTCGGTGGAACCTCCAAAACTGTGTTGGTCGGATTTGCTTCTCTGCATTTAAAACTCTGACTAACTTAAAGAATCAACAATTATTCAAAAATTATCTGTATTTGTAATCATAAATGTAAAAAGACTCCGCTTCCAGGGGGCCCTGTGCGAACCGATTTTAAGACCCAGACCAATGTAATAAACAGACCTACACCCTTGATTTAGTTTCACAGAGATCTAGTGAACTTAGGTGGTTCACTTCAGACGGGTCTGGACATGTACTGGCTTAAGCAGGTTGGAGGTTTGGAGTCTGGCAGTTTGAGGCTGTGAACAGGTGTCATATATAGATAACGAGGTCAAACAGGTGTCATTAATATAGAGGACCAGACACAGCCAAAAACCTCTCCCAGTTCTCTACATAGTCAGCACAGAAGAACCTGTCCTGCAGACAGCAGTGGAGTGAGAGGAGCTGAGGAAACAGCTTGCTCACTCATCGTTAAGTTGTCAGGGTGTCTTTTTTTTTCCCCCGAACAGTGTCCAGAAGCGTACTGCAGTGCTTCTTCAGCCGGAGAATAGTGGGGAACGAAGGTGCCAAAGCCACCTGGCGACATCCAGAACACAGAGACCTGGAAAACAGGAGACCGTGGCATTACTCTTTAGGGTCAATACTTTTCAGTGTTTTACAAAAGAGGAACTCAAACCAGTTAGCAGAGGTGAAAAATGGCTGTGGTGGTGGAGGAGTCCTCTGCTTTTCCCAGCCACACTGACACTTCCAGACCCTCTGAGGTGCAGGAGTGGAGACGACGACCTTTTGTGTCTGCCGCGCCGGTAGCGCTGAAATTAAGACGGCGTGTTGGAGGAGTCACAGGCATCCTCTAGCCTCGTCTTCCATCAGTGGAGTTTGGACTGTCTCTACAACAGCATCTGGATCTGCCGTAATAGCTTGGCGACCACTAGGAGGGCTCATTCCTCCGTGGTTGCCTCTGCGTAAAAACACAGACGATCACAACTGGCTCAGATAAAGAAGACAAAGTTCTCCATTAAAGAGTACAATAGGCTTCATTACCTGAATGTGGTCAATGATCACAGTGGTGATGGTTGCAATGTGCTACAATATTCAAACAGCATGAAATCCTTGTTCACTGTAATTATGATGTTTCACATTATGCAGTAGACAGCATGAAGATCAAGGGTAAGATGGATAAACTGAACTGTGAAGTCTGCAGACAAGAGAAATCTGCTCATAGTAGAAACAGAACCTGATGCACGAGCAAAAGCAGTACTTGAACTAGTACATACTGACCTAGCTGCTCCTATAGATCCAGTGTCCAAAAGAGGGTTGTAGATCCACTCTGGTGCAGTGTGTGAACGTCCTAAAAACTAAAGATGAGATAATAAAAACTACTGAGTGATAGTACACGCTCTCCAAAGAGAGGAAGGAAAGCACCTCAGTACTTAGCTGACTGATTCAGATATTGATCAGACACTGACCAACACTGACTACTGATACAGGGTCTGTAATAAACCACAGAGCTTTAACTAAATCAACATTCTGGGTTGAAGCTATGAAAGAGGAGAGGACTTCCCTCATTTAAAATGAATCATTTACTCTGACCCCTCTCCCAGAAGCTGAGCATGCAGTGAGGGGAAGGTGGGCCTAAGATTAAAAACTGTAGATGGAGCAGAAACGTTATCTAGATGAAAATGGCTTTACACTGAAATCAGGAGGATAACACTGATAATCTGGGTTGATGATCATTTACCAGTTTTCCTACACTTAGGATGGAGGCAGCAGCAACACAATCCCTGAATATCATTAAGAGTAGTAGTATTGAATGATGGTGTAGCAAAAGAATTTATATCAATTCTAATAAGATTTTTAAAGCAGATTTTCTGAAGCTCCAATTATAAACCATGGGGAGGACAGAGTCTCCATACTGCAGGGTTAGTCTGAGATACTATGAGGGACACTGATAATACTTTTTAAAACAAGCAGAGAAATGACAGAATAAATTATAAAATCCAGTAAATCATGTAAATCACTTACCTGCCCACTATCTGAAGCATCTGTCCCGCAGTCAGCAGTGGAGGTCAAAGAGCTGGGTAAACGGCTCGCTCACTCATCGGTAGGTGGGAAGGGGCAGAAGACTATGTCCAGAAGCGTGCAGCAGTGTTCCTTCAGGACCTTGCTGCTTCAGGGGACAATAATAGAGAATGATGGTACTGAAGGAGTCACACTGCCAATTCAATTCAGACTTTATTTATATATGAAGTAGGAGTGTAAGTAGGCGCTGAACAGAGATAATGTAGAGCTATAGCTAATGGAGCAGTTTATGAAGTAGGGGTGTGAGTAGGTGCTGGACATATGCTCAGTGTTCATATTAAAGTCCATGCTGATGAAGTATGTGTATGTACAGCAACGGAGTGTGGTAAGAGTGGATCATTGCAGAACTGTAACACAGCAGGGCAGTAGAGAGCCAGGCAGAGCAAACATCAGGGCACAGCAGGAGGAACAGGGCACCACAGCACATGCAAAAAAAAAAGGAGAAGGTTACATGGAACATGGATGAATGGACACCTCCAGACTGGACGGCAGGGCATCTCATTACATGTGAAAGAGAAAGATAAAGGGGTTAAGATGGTGGTGTTGCTGAGTAGTGTGACAGGCCTGATACCAAGATGCAGCAACTGAACCAAAAAAGGGCAACTCCAGGAAGGCAGCTCAGGACATGAGGGGAGAGAGAGAAAAAGATGAAGATTAGAACAAGCTTTACGTTTAGTGAGAGACCTGTAGCAGAAATAGTTACAGACACAACCACAATAATAGTAATAAAAAGCCTGTAATCAGAGCAGGACAGAACAGTGATGAACTGTAATCAGAGCAGGACAGAACACAGAACTGGAGAGTTCTCTGAAAGCTGGTGTAAAGAGAGAAGTTTTTCATCTAGATTTAAAGACTGAGAGTGTGTCTGGAACAAGCTCCCTGTTAATATCCGGGAGTCAAAGTTGGGGGCTTTATAAAAGAACGCTCTTCCTCCTGCACTGGTTTTTCTAATACGTGGGACTGATGATAGGCCAGCATCTTGCGAGCGGAGTGTACGTGGAGGGCTGTAAGGTGTAAGAAGTTCCTCCAGATAACGTGGGGTGAGGGCAGGTCCTTTGAGATTTTCCTATAAGATATTCTAACTTACGGTGTCTATGGTGTCAAATGTAGCACTAACATCTAGCAGCACATGAGGTTTCAGTGCTATGGTTTTGTTGAAATCCAGACTGAAAAGCTTTATGAACACTGTTGTTCTGCAGAGAGGTGCACAGCTGCTTAAACACTACTTCTTCTAACGTTTTGGTGAAGGGTAGATTAGAAATTGATCTAAAACTGGCAAGGTCACGGGGGTCCAGATTAGGCTTTTTAATAATGGGCTTCATGATCGCCAATTTATGAGATTTAGGTTTGAAGCCTATGCCAAGAGATGCATTAACTATGTCAATTAATGGTTTACAAACCTCTGGCAGTGCCTGTTTAAACAACAGTGTTGGTACAGCATCTAATATACATAACGATTTAATGCACTGTCAAAACTGTAAGCCAGTTGCCCCATCTGGAGGCTGTTACTGAGAACACAGGGCCATTGTTCAGCAGTGCCGACACAGAATGAGGACATTTGACTAGGACTCCGTTCTAGCGTCGACGGCACAAATGCCAACAGTGCCAGATAAGTGGCCTGAACTGCTCTTAAACAAGGACCCATTTCACATGCTACAGACTAACTAAGTGCAATATGTGCAATATCCCACCCCCATGTGCAATTAAGAGTCTTTTACTGTAAATAATAGTTTTATTGCTTTTTTAATTCTTATCTATTTTGTGTGTATATAGTGTAAATTATTTATTTATCTAAATTTTTGTAACTGAGTGTCCTGCTATCCCTTTCTGCTGTTACACTGTGAATTTCCCCACTGCGGGACTAATAAAGGACTATCTTATCTTAAGCTGAATGATGAGCTACTGGACACTGCATACCACCATGTTCCTGATCATAGCAGATCATATAGTGGTTGTGAAAGTGGTTCTGCATCCTGTAACAGACCACTTGCTTTCAGTAGGAAAACCTTAACATGGAAAGTACAAAAGACCTAATTTGTTCATTAACATGTTTTTTGACCATGTTGTTAATTACCTCTTCAAATTCAGAGTCAGTCCACTGGTGCATTTCAGTCCCACCCTTAACTAGTGTGCTATTCTTATAATTAAGAGGTTTCCAGGAATCTTTACCATATTTCTGAGCATTTTGACCTTTAAAAAAATGATGAGGTGACTAGTGAAACACCCAAACTACCAAAACAAACGTCTCAGAAACAGAGATGCTAACAGACACAAAACACTAGGTTTTACAAGTGACAAAACAAAAAACTTCTCTTTTCAGAGAAGCTAAAGGTTACAGCAGCAGTAACAGATACACTTCCCTTGTTTCAGAGAGGCTAAAGGTTACAGCAGCACTAACAGATAAACTTCCCTTGTTTCAGAGAGGCTAAGAGTTACTGACTTCTCAGTCTTAGGAAACCAGAATTTCTCTCTGGATTGAAATGGTGTTTACTCACGCACCAAATAGTAAATTCGGCATACAGGAGGCAGATTCAGGAGTCAGGAGACTTGATCTTCAGTATAGACGAGTATATTGATGCACACAGAAACGTAGGAGTAAGTCATTGACAATTAATGCTTTAGGGGTTAGAGATTGTATATTTAACAGCCCAAATTCAACACAAAAACTGCTTTTTAAAATACTGCAAGGTTTGTCTGAGATACTTTGTCTGTAAAAAGTAAAATATCAGTTTCACTCAGAGAAAGGACCATGATGGTTATAAAATCAAGTAAATCACAAATCACTTACCTGCCAACTATCCATCCACTAACCTGACTGGGAAGGGACAGTCAGTCCTGGCCTGGCCCCTTCTTGATGTTCCCAGAGAGAGAATGATAGACTCCTCCAGATCCTGGTGACGAATGGGGTCCAGAAACAGAATAGTGGAGAATGATGGTGCCGAAGTCGCCGGACGACGTACAGAACACAGGCACCTGAAATAAAGGAGATTGTGGTGTTACTCGTTGAGAACTTTTCAGTGTTTAAAGGTAGAATCTCCAACAATGAGAACACCCCCCCCCCCCCCCCGAAGGGCTTTTTTCTGGCCACGCTGACACTCCAGGGTCCCTTTCCAGTGTGGGAGTGGAGACAACGACCCTGTGTTCATCTTCCGTCGGTGCAGTTTGGACTTCCTCTACAACAGCAGCTGGATCTGCCAGTCGAGCTGGACAACCTCCCTGCAGAGCGTCTGGTGAGCTCGTCCCTCCGCAGTCATCATGTTCCCCCAGAGAAAACGTAGAGAAAGAAACACAAACGACGGTCAGTGAGACAGAGTACTGTACAGTAACACAGGGAGCAGAGAGCACAAGGATCACAACATCTGTCAAAACTAATATTAAAGACCATTTGATAAAATTCATTCATAATATTGATACCATTAGCACCTCTATTGACGTTCACAGCTACGAGTAACCGCTTTCAGAGTTCAGGTATGGTCATTATACCATTCCAGATACAATTCTGATTGGAGCAACATTGTCAAGGCTATATTGCAGCACAATCTACAAATCATGTGTTACATGCTCTAGATCTTTAGGGTGAAATGGGAAGGAGATGGAGAAATCTATAAGGTTATTAATGAAAATACTAGTTGTCGAGCATTTAGCTTCAGAACCTGAGGTTTGGGTTGTGCATAGAACTGAACCATAAATTGTGGTGACTGCCACGACCACTTCCACATGAGTAACTGCAATAAAATAGAAATAGAATCTGATGCAAAAACTAAAATACATACAAACTAAAAAATACAAAGTATACACCTTTATACTTCAAGTTCTAATAATCATAACTAAGCATCAATTTCATGTGTATAGTCTCTCTTTGGGAATTATAATATCTGCACCCTTGTCTTAGAACCTTTAAAATCTCTAATTTTATTTTTCAGAGCTGTTCAAATTAATTTCTAAAACCTTTCTTTAAAATTTCTAAAATTAATTCGGATCCCTTTACAAAGTTCTCTAGGTTTAACAGTATTAAATATCCTAACATTTTGTCTTAGAAACTTTGAATTTTAATAAATTTGGATCCCTGAAAGACTCTCAACTTTACACAACCCTAAGAATCAAAATATTCCAAGACAATATCTTAATCTTCCAATTTAAAATAAATCTGGATCCCGAGATATTCCCAGTTCAGACAACTGAGACTGAAATGATCTTAAGGCAATGCTTTGGACATCCTCATCCTTTGAGTTCGGATCACTGCAACAAGTCAATGGTCTAAAACAAATGTGAAAATGAAAATAAAAGGGATCCGGGTTAAAGTAACCTGAAGGTCTAAGAATACGGCGTCCCGTCTCCTCCTGTTTATTCTAATTTCTTAAGGCAAGCGGTCTAATTAATTTACTCTCAGAGTCAGTAGAGTCTCAGAGTCAGTAGAGCGCCTGAATTGACTCAGAATCACTCATTGGGATGACGGCGGCCGCCTCTGTCGGTTTCTGATCCTGTCTCTGAAAACTCTGGACCAGAGGAATATTGGGATCTCAGTGGAAACTCCAAAACTGTGGTAGTGGGATTTGCTTCTCCGCGCTTAAAGAATCAACTCGATCAGTCAGTCTTAAGAATCCACTTTAATCCTGCAGTAAACGTAACGCTGGTGGAAGACTTCAGAACTACATCTGACAAAAAACATTTACTCTCTTACCCTTTGAGTTTCTTTGGACACTTGTATGTGCTTTTATAACTTCATATTGAGAAACTGTTACAATTACAAACCATGACCATCTCAATACTGCAGGATTTGTCTGAAATACAATGGATGACACTGATATATTACTTTTTAATACAAGCAGAAAAGTGACCACAAAAAAGGGGTGGAATCAAGTAAATCATGTAAATCACTTACCTACCAACTATGCAGTTCACTAACCTGACAGTGTGACTGGGAGGGGCCAGTCAGTCCTGGCCTGGCACCTTCTTGATGTTCCCGGAGAGAACGATGGATCCCAGGCAGCTCAGGTGAAGCTCATCTCTGTGTTGGAGGACCGGACGCAGCTGAAAGCTCTCCCAGTTGTTTATGAAGTCAGCACAGACAGACCTGTCCCGCAGCCAGCAGTGGAGCGAGAAGAGCTGGGGAAACTGCTCTCTCACTCATCTGTAAGTGGGCAGGGAGCCGAAGACGATGATCCTGGTGTCTGCCTTTTTTCTGAACAGTGTTCAGAAGAGTATGGCAGTGCTTCTTCAGGGACACAATGCATCAGGAGGAGAACAGTGGAGAACAATGGTGCCAAAGCCACCTGGTAACGTTCAGGACGGGCACCTGGAAAACGGGCACCTGGAAAACGGACACAGTGGCGTTACTCTTTAGGGTCAATACTTTACAGTGTTTTACAGAAGAATCTCCAATAGTGAGAACACAACCCTGAGGAGTCGTCCTCGGTGACGGAGCAGGTGAACAGCTGAGGCTCTTGAACCAGTTAGCAGAGGCCAAAAATGGCTGTGGTGGTGGAAGAGTCCTCTGCTTTTCCCAGCCATGCTGACATTTCCAGGTCCTCTCAGTGGCGGGAGACGAGACGACGACCTTCTGTGTCCGCCGCGCTGGTAGAGCTGGAATTAAGATTGTCACATTGGAGGAGACACAGCGTCCACAAAAGTGGTACCAAGTTCCCCATTAAAGAGTACAACAGGCTTTATTACCTGAATATGGTCAATGATCACAGTGGCGATGGTTGCAGTGTGTTACAATATTCAAACAGCATGAAGTCCTTGTTCACTGTAGTTATGATGTTTCACATTATGCAGTAGAGAGCATGAAGATCAAGGGTAAGATTGATAAACTGAACTGTGAAGTCTGCAGACAAGAGAAATCTGCTCAGAGTAGAAACAGAACCTGATGCACGAGCAAAAGCAGTACTTGAACTAGTAAATACTGACCTAGCTGGTCGTACAGATCCAGGTGTGTGGTGTGTGTGTGTGTGTGGGGGGGGGGGCTATGAAGCTGAGAAGCCTCGACCCATCTCCCAGAAGCTGAACACACTGTGGTGGGTAGGTGGGTCTATAATTAAGAAGTGTCGATGGATCTGAAACGTACAAAGTCTGATATGATGCTAAGCGTGATGAATGTTTGCTTATTTAGATGTTCCATAATAAAGTACAGTAAGCTAGTCGTGATGCTCATAAAGGAGTCAGCGTGTTCCTGAGACCATAAATACACAGCTGTGATCATGTTAACCAGCAGCGTGTTGGCTACAGGATCTATAAATAAAGGCTCTATATAACATGACACAGTGATCAGAAGTCTATTGTGGAGGGGCGAGCGGTTAATGGAGTAAAGATTGGTGAGCTCGGCTGTAATGTTCATAAAAGACTGAAATTTAGCTCTGCACGACATTAAGAAGTCATCAGAAAGTTTTCAGATCATCACTAATTTGGATCTACAGCCAAAAACTCCTCACTGGTTCATATAAAGGAATATATATAAAAATCACAGAATTTCCATACATGAGAGGAAACACTGCAAACAGGCCTAGCAGATCAACCTCGCCATCTAAGCTAACAGACATGGAGGGATGAAGAGATTCTCTGTGCTTTGAAAACGGACATCTCCGAGCTTCCCTGGTCAGAACTCAAGTTCACACTCGCTAAAGAGTTTGAAGGCATAAAAGCAAAACCACAGAAGTAGTGAATAACAGAACTCTACTCCGCTCCTCTTTAAACGCCGGTGGAAGACTTCAGAACTGCAACTGACAAAAATAATAACCTTGCCCTACAAATTCGAATATACGGTGCAGGCGGACAGGTGTAAGAAAAGATCCCATTACCAATATCCGAAACCCCAGATCTCATTATCAAACGTCAATCCTAGATCCCTGGTTGGGGGAGTCCATGTTGGATAAAATAATGTAAAGGGTTGAGATTCTACTTTAAGCTGTTTGAGGTGAGCTGTTCCTCCAATTCGTTGAGTTGAAATCTAAACTTGCCACTTTTCAGACAGGACTGGGTTAAGTGTGATTTGAAGAAAATGATAAAGCTCAGTATTAGAGAGTCCAGAAAGTGCTATGAGTTGTTCAAATAAGTTCAAAACTCCTGCTGTGAATAAACTAGAAAAATCCTCTATGCCCCTTAATGTCCAATTACTAAGCCCAATGTTCCCAAGCTGAGGGGGTAGATCTGGATTCAAGGTGAGTGGTGACCATAAAGAGAAACAATTAGGGGCTTTAATATATTTTCTAGCGTCTCTCCAAGAAAGCAACGTATTGTACACTACAAAGTTATCAGAGAGAGACGGTATTTTATCAACATTATAAATAAATGGTAGGGAAGTTGGGGATCTAGGATGACGTGTGATGAAGTCAGTGGTAGCGGACTCCTCACCAGCCCATACACAGTAGAGACTTGTGACTGTGACATGTTACCTACCTGGTGACCCTGGGAGAATGAAGGCGCTGGTGTGTGGGTCTTCTAGGAGCGGGCAGGATCCACGGTTCACCTAGAAGGAGGAAAACACAGCCAATAACCCGAGGATATACATAATTCCAGTTAGCATCATTTACAGGTATACATCAATATGACCATAAACACAAGTAATAATTGTATATAAGATGTGTAAATAATGTCCATGTTATCTGTTGTTTGTGATGACCACCCCCTTAGTAGACACTTGGTCCACTCCAGGCTGAGGAGGGAGGAGCAGAATAGGCTGAAGCAGAAGTAGACGTCTGTGAGGTTTTGCAGTCCTCAGATGAAGCCTCTGAGGCCTTGTTGTACAAAGTGTGTGTAATCTAGCTCTTTTGTGTTGTGCTTTTGTTGTGTGTACTTTCTTTTCATTTTTGCACAAATTCAACATTAAATATCACTGGAACTTACCTGGAAGTGTTTGGCTGTGTCCTTCTGGTGAACTGTCCTTCACGTCCGCTTAAAGCAACGCCATCACCACCACCACAACATGAGCATTTCTATACTGACCCACAATCAGTCTAATCTATTTAAAACCAGCTACACATCTGTTCTGCCTGTGTTCCCCAGAAACATAAACTCAGATTCAAATAGTAATCTCCCAACTCCTCTGTACCAAGATAAGAACTCCTTTATTTGTAGGATTTGCAGTTGTGTAAGAAGCAACTCTATAGAATTTATTGCATTTGGGAATATTAACATCTCTCAAATGGGATTCTTAATCAGACCAATTAAGTTATAAATTAAAAAAAAAGCTGATTTAGGCCATTAAATGTTCCAGCTCAAGATATTCAAAACTATACAGAAAATAAATTCAAGTATAAAAAGACCCTTAATTTCCAGACTCCAAACGAGCCACACAGATTAAAAACATAAGTGAACTGCCTAAATACATACATGACAGAATAAATTATTATAAAATCAAGTAAACCATGTAAATTAATTACCTGCCCACTACTCCAGTTGTCTACCCAGGCTGTTCCATCAACCCCGGTCTTACAGAACAAACACCAACCGTTCGAGAGCGCCCAAACGATCCGAGTCCCCTGATAGAAATTTATTCTGCTCCCTTTGCTCGCCCATGAGATCTAGCTTTGAACACATCCTGAAATGTAGACATGTGTAAAGAATTCTTCCCGCATTGCTGAGACCCCCGCCATGATGGTTTTCTCCAGCGCACCAGAGGATCCACCATGTTGGATTGAGGCGAGGAGGAGACAGATATGACCTTTTCTGCTGGTGACTAGTTTGGAGTAAAAGGCAGAGGTTTCCTGCTGAGAAACATCCTTAACTGCACCGGTAACCAAAAAGAGTCAATAAAATAAGACCAAACTCGATCAGGAGCTCTAGCCAGCTGCAACCGAGCCCATGAATGGAGTCATGTGACTCCCCCTAAAGCAGATTTCTGATGCTACAATTACAAACCACACAGGGGACAGACACGGTCTCCATACTGCAGGGTTTGTCTGAGATACTATGAGGGACACTGATATTGCTTTTTAAAACAAGCAGAGAAATGACAGAATAAATGATTCTAAAATCCAGTAAATCATGTAAACTAATTACCTGCCCACTGTCCAGTTGTCTACCCTTGGGTCCTGTCTTTTTCCGAGTGGTGTCCTGAAGTGTGTGGCAGTGCTCCTTCAGGGCCTCACTGCATCGGGTAGAGAAAAGTGGAGAATGATGGTACTGAAGCCACCTGGCCATGTCCAGAAGATTGAGGCATTACTCTCTGGTTCAGATACTTTTAAGGGTTTTACAGTAGAATCTCCAACAATGCAAACATTGCCCCGAGGAGCTGTCCTCGGTGAAAGAGCAGGTGAAGACGAAGAACTGATAACCCCACGCCAGTTAGTTGAGCTGAAAACCGGCTGTGGTGGTGAAGGAGCCCTCGGCATTTCCAGGCCACGCTGATCCCAGGTCCTCTCTGGTGCGCGAGAGGAGACAACAACCCTCTGTGTCCAACACGCCGGTAGAGCTGGATTTAAGATGACCAGTGTTGGAGGAGTCTCCAGCCTAGTCTTCTGTTGGTGGAGTTTGGACTGCCTCTACAACAGCAGCAGTGAAACTTGACGACCTCCTTGCAGAGCTCCTGGAGATCTCGCTCCTCAGCGGTCGCCAAGTTTCTCCAGAGTAAACACAGAGAGAAGCGCAAATGACTGTCAGTGAGACAGAGTACTGTACAGTAACACAGGGAGCAGAGAGCACAAGCATCACAACAACTGGCTCAGATAAAGAAGAAACAACTGATGTTAAAGACTATAAAGGAGGGACGGTCGCTCGACGCTCTGTGTCGAATCATGTCTCGAGCTCCTACCTTCAATCTCGCCTGCTCCAGAGTCCCCTGCCTCAGTCCGGCAGTACCATTAACTGAGCTTGTAACAAACGTCTCCTTATGTATTAATGTCACATGTCTGAACTAATTGGGTATTAAACTCTGCTCCCTTGACTTAGAACCTTCGAAATCGCTAATTTGAACAGCCCTGAAAAATAACAGAAATTTCTAATTTGTATAAATTTGGATCCCTGAAAAAAAAGGTATTTGAAATAAATAAGACAACTGTGAGACTGAAATGATCTTAAGGCAATGGACATAGTCGTCCTTTGAGTCCGGATCGCTGTAAAAAGCCAGTGACCTAAAACAAATGTTAAAATGAAAATATCAAAGGGATCCGGGTTAAAGTACACTGAAGGTCTAAAAATACTGCATCCCATCTCCTCCTGTTTATTCTAAATTCGTAAGGTAAGCGGTCTAATTAATTTACTTAGTCACCTCGGGTACAGAGTCTCAGAGTCAGTAGAGCGCCTGAATTGACTCAGAATCACTCATTGGGATGACGGCGGCCGCCTCTATCGGTTTCTGATCCTGTCTCTGAAAACTCTGGACCCAGAGGAAAAGTTGGATCTCGGTGGAACCTCCAAAACTGTGGTAGTGGGATTTGCTTCTCCACACTTCAACTCGATCAGTCAGTCTTAGGAATGTAGAGAAACGTAACGCCGGTGGAAGGTGCACTGGTTTTCATCACCTTTGATGTCCTATGCTGATCACACTGATTTTAAGTCCCCTGATGAGGCTGGTGTAAAGTTGATAAACCCCCATTGTTTTAAAGTAATAAAAGCCACCATCTGTCTGTTCCTGAAAACAACATATACATAGAATATTGAAACACCTGAAAAGATTCCCCATAATATTGCAGCGCCGACGTACAAGACAAGAAAACCAGAATCACCATTTGACTTTTTTGTGACACAGATGGAGCTTGGCTTCCCCCCATAACCCAGCTGTGCAGTGAACACACACAAACTCGACGGTGAGCAGTCTGCTGCGGTGCCAACAAAAGAAGGTGCAGGGTCTTGCTCAAGAGTGGCAGCTTGATGATCCCAGGTATCGAACCCACAACACTGTCATCAATAGCCCAGAGCTTTAACCGCTGAGCCACCACTGGCCCCCGTTCCTACACGTTACACGTATTGCTCTGTTCAAAACTACCCATACCAGAATCTTTGTCTAGCTGTTCACTAAACCAGACTGTGAAACAGTCTCTGAAAATCTGACTGCAGTTTGGAAGAGTATTTTCACTAAATGAATGATCTATATACAGTCTGATGAACAACAACCTTCACCCCCTCTACCACTGATGAGGCCTTTTCATCGTGGAGAGAAAAAGGAGGAAACGTCTTAAAGGATCTGTTTATTGATTAAAGGTTTGAATCTTATGAACTCAGATCTGAATTTAATCCTCAAGCTCATTTTTTCAGGTATTTGCAGCTACATAGTTGTGTCCACAAACTTCCTCGTCATTATTAGATATGGTTCTGAACGTCAACCCACAGATAAAAAATGTAACTGGCACCATATCTGTTACTGAACTAATTTCATATGAAACCCTTACAAATATTAAAGTGTTACAAGTAGTCTATATAGAAAACCGATCACCACAAAGGGTGGAAATACTACTAATCTGCAAACACATATCATCATCCAGCTCAGTTTGCTAAACTGGGTCTGACCCACAGAGAAGCAGTTCACTGAATTAATAGACAAAAACAAATGCTTTCGCGAAATGTACAAAGTACAAATGACAGCACAAAATGGCGAGTGCATGCTACAAGTGGAACCTGTTATATTGTGAAGGGACTGCCTCCATTCAACTCAGTCAAGAAAAAGTCATCATTCAGAGAAATGCTACAAACCTTGAAGTCTCAATTCGAGCTACTAAGCCATAAGTACTTCAGTAAGACAGCGGTGCAGAGATGTAAAATAACGTTCAAGCTAAAGTTGTGCGTTTGATCAAGAGATCAAACTGGCGTTTACTGAGGATTACTCAGGTGCAGCCTGCGAACTTCCTAAAAACTAAGGATGAAAGCATTAAAGCTACTGAGTGATAGTACACACTCTCCAAAGAGAGAGAGGAACGCACCTCAGTACTTAGCTGACTGATTCAGATATTGGAGATCAGACACTGACCAACACTGACTACTGGCTACAGGGTCTGTAATGAACCACAGAGCTTTAAAGAGATTCAACTAAA
Source organism: Salminus brasiliensis (assembly GCF_030463535.1). NCBI lineage: Eukaryota > Metazoa > Chordata > Actinopteri > Characiformes > Bryconidae > Salminus > Salminus brasiliensis. The sequence goes on along the minus strand of NC_132901.1, from coordinate 13,705,706 downwards.
TCAACATTCTGGGTTGAAGCTATGAAAGAGGAGAGGACTTCCCTCATTGAAAATGACACATTTACTCTGACCCCTCTCCCAGAAGCTGAGCATGCAGTGAGGGGAAGGTGGGCCTAAGATTAAAAACTGTAGATGGAGCAGAAACGTTATCTAGATGAAAATGGCTTTACACTGAAATCAGGAGGATAACACTGATAATCTGAGTTGATGACCATTTACCAGTTTTCCTACACTTAGGATGGAGGCAGCAGCAACACAATCCCTGAATATCATTAAGAGTAGTAGTATTGAATGATGGGGTAGCAAAAGAATTTAGATCAATTCTAATAAGATTTTTAAAGCAGATTTTCTGAAGCTCCAATTATAAACCATGTGGAGGACAGACGGTCTCCATACTGCAGGGTCTGTCTGAGATACTGATATTCCTGTTTAAAACAAGCAGAAAAAATGATTATTAAATTCAGTTAATAATGCAAATTATTACCTGGCCACTATCCAGCTGCCTAATCTAGGGTCCTGTCTTTTTCCGAGTGGTGTCCAGAAGTGTGTGGCAGTGCTCCTTAAGGGCCTCACTGCATCATGTAGAGAAAAGTGGAGAAAGTTGGCAATGTCCAGGACTCCTGGAGGGAAAAAAAAAAAAAAAAAAAAAACATTTTAAGGAAAAAGGTGAAGTTGAAGAACTGATAACCTCACACCAGTAAATTTAGATGAAAAGCAGCTGTGGTGGTGGAGGAGCCCTCTGCTTTTCCAGGCCACGCTGACGGCCCCAGGCCCTTTCTGGTGCAGGAGTGGAGACAACAACCCTCTGTGTCCGCCATGCCGGTAGTGCTGGATTTAAGATGGCCATCGTTGGAGAAGTCATGAACAGACTCCAGCCTCGTCTTCCGTTAGAGGTTGGACTGCCTCTACAACAGCAGCAGTCAAGCTTGATGACCTCCTAGCAGAGCGTCTGGAGATCTCGCTCCTCCGCGGTCACCAAGTTACTCCAGAGTAAACACAGACAAACGCAAACAACGGTCAGTGAAAGTACTGTACAGCAAAACAGGGAGCAGAGAGCACAAGCATCACAACAACCGTCTCAGATGAAGACAGAGCTGATATTAAAGACTATAAATTAGGGACTCAACTGCTCGTGTCGAATCGGTTTTAAAAGCAGAACCGCATCAAAAAATATATATATATATTTATATATATATATATATATATATATATATATATATATATATATATATATATATATATATACATTGAAAATGTGTAGGATAGGATTACTGCATTTATATGTCAATTATTTTAGCCATTCAACATGGTCACAGGTAGACATAGGAGCATGGTAAGGCCCATCAGCTGTTTTGCTTGCTGGGGGGGATAAATATATCTCTATATATAGTAGATACCTTTATGCTTAATAAAGCGCTACTAATCATAACTGTAACTATGTATTAATGTCACGTGTATAGTCTGAACTCTGGGTATTATAAACCCCCTTGTCTTAGAACCTTCAAAATGTCCAATTTGAACAGCCCTGAAAAACATTTATTTCCAAAACCTTGCTTTAGAAAAAAAAAATAAGTGCAGATCCCTTTACAAAATTCTCTAGGTTGAACAGTAATGAATAATTAAATGTCCTAAAAATTTTATTTGTAATAAATTTGGATCCCTGAAAAATTTAAACAACCCTGAGAATAAAAATATTTCAAGACAATATCTTAGAATCTTTCTAGAATCTTAGAATTTAAAATAAATCTGGATCCTGAGATATTCCCAGTTCAGACAACTGAGAGACTCAAATGATCTTAAGGCAATGCTTTGGACATCTTCATCCTTTGAGTCCGGATCGCTGCAAAAAGTCAATGGTCTAAAACAAATGTCAAAATGAAAATATCAAAGGGATCCGGGTTAAAGTAACCTGAAGGTCTAAGAATACGGCGTCTCTTCTCCTCCTGTTAATTCTAAATTGGTAAGGTAAGTGGTCTAATTCATTTACTTAGTCACCTCGGGTACAGAGTCACAGAGTCAGTAGAGCGCCTGAATTGACTCAGAATCACTCATTGGGATGACGGCGGCCGCCTCTGTCTGTTTCTGATCCTGTCTCTGAAAACTCTGGACCCAGAGGAATATTGGGATCTTGGTGGAACCTCCAAAACTGTGGTAGTGGGATTTGCCTCTCCACGCTTAAAGAATCAACTAGAGAAACACTTTAATCCTGCAGTAAACGTAACGCTGGTGGAAGACTTCAGAACTCAGTCTGACAAAAAAAGAAAGAAAAAAAAAAAAAACCCTGCCGTACAGATTCAAAGAGCCTCTTCACTAAATGAATGATCTATATACAGCCTGATTAACAACATCGTTCACTCCCTCTACCATTGATGAGGCCTTTTCATCTTGGAGAGAAAAAGGAGGAAACGTCTTAAAGGATCTGTTTATTGATCAAAGGTTTGAATCCTTTGAACTTAGAACTGAATTTAATCTTCAAGCTCATTTTTTCAGGTATTTGCAGCTACGTAGTTTTGTGTCCACAAACTTCCTCGTCATTATTAGATACAGTTCTGAACGTCAACCCACAGATAAAAAATGTAACTAGCACCATATCTGTTCCTGAACTCCTTTCATATGAAACCCTTACAAATATTAAAGCAGCAGTAGGTGCAGGATCCATCTGTCAATCAAAATTCAGACTGGTCTGGACATGTACTGACTTAAGCAGGTTGGAGGTTTGGAGTCTCACTGTTTGAGGCTGTGGACAGGTGTCTTTTATACAGATAACGAGGTCAAACGGGTGCCAAATTACAGACCTCTCATCTTTCTAAATAGGAGAACTTGCACAATCAGTGTCTGACTAAATACTTTTTTTGCCCCAGTGTATAATTTATGTAAATTTTCCCCGTTATACACACACAAATATATTTATCCTTCAGCCCAAATTCAATGCAGAACTGATTGTACTCAGAAAGATGGAAGAACTTATATAAATTCTAATAAGATTTCTAAAGCAGATTTTCCGACGTTACAATTACAAACCATGACAGTCTCAATACTGCAGGATTTGTCTGAGATACTATGAGTGACACTGATATATTACTTTAATACAAGCAGAAAAGTGACAGAATAAATGGGTGGAATTAAGTAAATCATGTAAATCACTTACCTGCCAACTATGCAGTTCACCAACCTGACAGTGTGACTGGGAAGGGCCACTCAGTCCTGGCACCTTCTTGATGTTCCCGGAGAGAACGATGGATCCCAGGCGGCTCAGGAGAAGCTCAGGCTGAAGCATGGAGCACTGGGCATTAGAAATATGACAGCGTTATGGGTGAATGATGAAGGAAGAATTGAGGACAGGCTGAAGAATAAAGACTCTGAAATAAACAGAATACATGCACAATATTAAATAAAAGTTCAGAAAGGTTCCAGGTCTATATCCTAGTGCTACTAAATGACTTCATTCAAAGAGAGATGTGTATATGCTCAACAGGCAGGAGAAACAAAGCTAATAACTACCACTCAAAGCTTCTAGCAGGACACCAGCTTTAACCTGCCTCTGACCGTTTCCACAGGTTAAACTAGGGGATTTTAGCGCCCCCACAAGGACAAAAAAAGGAATAGCAACAGCCTCTAAGCAGTAGTTCAATAAGCACCAGGACGTTGACTAAGAACACAAATTTCACATATCCACAGAATTACACCATCCATACTAACCTAAAACAGCTCAGTAGCGTGAACCATGTGAAGAAATAACAGAAACCATAAAGATTCAGTAATACATAGGTAAACACTGAAGCTACATTGCTAAGGAGAAAGCTAGCATAGCAACAGAACTAAGCCATTCCCAAACTAAATGAACAGCAGCTTACTTTGTGTCTCAGATTTTAAATTAAAGGCACCCACAGTCACACAGCTTGAGCAGTTTCTAAAGGTCAGTCTTCCAGAGGAGCTACAGAGCTCGGTCACATCGGCTTGTTCACCCTGCTGCAAGACCACGCTGCTGCTTTACAGCGGAGGCTCCTGATTGGCTGAGACTCCACATTATATACTGACCAATGTGGCTGAAGCTTCGTGAATATTAAATGAGGTCACTGATTTAAGGAGCTTTTGGACAGATCCAGGGTTGGAGATCCACTCAGACATTTACTGAGGATTACTCAGATGCAGGCTGTGAACCTCCTGAAAACCAAGGGTGAAACAGTTAAAGCTACTGAGTGATGTTTGACCGATTCGTCTCCATATGGATCAATAAAATGTATTTGTTCACATAATGGTTCAGAGTTCACAGCAACAGATTTATAGTCATTGCTCTGTAAGCAGGGGATAAGGCGTGAGACCTCAGCAGCTATATATATGTATTCAATGACTCTACGTTGACAGAGAGAAAGCCTAACCTTTCAAAGATGAGAGTATTTGGAGCAGCATGCTACACTTACCAACATGACAGATAGAAGCTAAAGTCAAAATGTGAAAGGGAGTCTTTGTAGGAACAACAAGAACAGTCCATCATACCTAGTCTACTATCCAGACACAGGGAAAGTGCTTAAACACAGGCTTGTGAAATTTCATACAGAGTGTGTTAAAGAACAGCAAACCCAGACTGACCAGTCAATGTCAGCTGATCTCAAGGGGAGAGGGGTGTGTACCCCCCATTCCAACAGCCAACAGCGTTGATCAGACTCCAGAACAGGTCTAAGTCTTAAACTGTTAAAAGGCAAGTCTAAAACATTATCTAGATGAAAATGGCTTTACACTGAAATCAGGAGGATAACACTGATAATCTAGGTTGATGATCATTTACCAGTTTTCCTACCCTTAGGACGGCGGCAGCAGCAACACAATCCCCGAATATTGTTAAGAGTAGCAATACTTAATGATAGTGTTGTAGCAAAAGAAGCAGATTTTCTGAAGCTCCAATTACAAACCATGCGGAGGACAGAGTCTCCATACTGCAGGGTCTGTCTGAGATACTATGAGGGACACTGATATTACTTTTTAAAACAAGCATTGAAATGACAGAATAAATGATTATAAAATCCAGTAAATCATGTAAATCACTTACCTGTCCACTATTCAACGCATCCATCCCACAGTCAGCAGTGGAGCTTAAAGAGCTGGGTAAACGACTCGCTCACTCATCGGTAGGTGGGAAGGGGCAGAAGACTAGGTCCAGAAGCATGCAGCAGTGTTCCTTCAGGACCTTGCTGCATCGGGGGCCAATCGTAGAGAATGAAGGTACTGAAGGAGTCACACTGCCAATTCAATTCAGACTTTATTTATATAGAGTCTTTCACAACAAATGTCCCAAAGCTCTTTAAACAACGGTGTTGGTACCGGATCTAATATACTGTACATGATGTGGATTTAGAGGAGTTCTAAAGTACTGTAGGTATGCCATGGAGCTGGAGCAGCATTCTTCATTGTCTACCGCTGTGGTTTGGGACGGATATTGGATTTTTAGTCTAACATTCTCCAATGTATCAGTCGCTGCTACTAATTTCAGCAGGGATATCTGATCTAGTTTGTGTTTTACGGTTGGTAAGTTTAGTCACAGGATTGAAAAGGAATCTTTTCTAATATTTTAATTTAATAATAATTAGGGAGCCTGGGTTAACTCACTCAGTAAGACGTTTATAATCTTTGAAGGCTTCTGCTACCCAGACTAGACCAGTCAATAGCAGATGATTATTTAGATGGGGAGAGACGAGCAAAATGTCTTGATAAACTTGGGTAACAGATCTTAGAAAGCAGCTGAGTTTCAGTATTGTAAACGCCAAGCCCCAAGTACTGAGGGTAAAGACTGGTAATCTTAGACACAAGAAAAAGAGATTACTGTGGGCCAATCAGAAAACCCCAGGATCGCCTACAGAGCCGGAGCAAACACCCCCCTAGAGACAACACAAAGGAGTAAGAGAACAAGTATGAAACATACGAACAATGAGAAATCAAAAAAAAAAAAAAAAGTTACAATACCTGTTACGCTGCAAAATAGAACAAGGCCCATCTCTACAACGTTATGAACAATTCTGATACTTGGCCACATGGACTTCTTGGGCCTTTCTGGCATGTTTGATACCTGGTCATGCAAATTGAATTGAAATGTCTTTCCTAGGATTCATAACATCAGTGCAGCTTTCAGGACCTACTAGTGAGCAAGTTCCACTTTGGCTGGATATCAGATAGTCCAGAGCAATGAGGTTCTGCAGAATCATCATTCTGTGGGAGGCTAAAGCTAAGCTGATGTTGCTCAACGCAAAAGCAGTGTTATTTATCAGTTGCTCCATTTGTCTTGTGAGGGTACAGACCTGATTCAGGGATGACACCATATTATGGAATTACAACTCCTAGAGAGCTCTCTGCTGACAAGTTCAACCTGGAATACAGGTGCCACTCTGGTCAGTGCTGCCAGCTGTAAGGCTTAGTTTTTCTCGTTTACCTCTTATGGATGGATACAGGTATGCAAGGGTGCATCTGCCATTAAATCTAGCAATTCAGACCACGCAGTGGTTCCACAGAGCCAGTATGTTCCTACTGTGGTTCTGTGTGGTTCTGTAGAACACACAAAGAAAGCATACAAGGGACACTGTCTGTCCCTTAGAAGAGGCTGTTATGGTGATGCTCAGTGTTGATATCTTCAAAACAGTCAAAAGTGTAAGCCAGTTGCCCCATCTGGAGGCTGTTACTGAGAACACACGGCCATTGTTCAGCAGTGCCGACACAGAATGAGGACATTTCACTGGGACACTCTGCTCTAGCGCCTGCGCCGCAAATTCCAACAGTGCCAGATAAGTGGCCTGTACTGCTCTTCAATATAGACCCATTTCACATGCTACAGAATCCAACTTAGCTGAATAAGCTGGACGCTGCATACCACCATGTTGCTGATTCAGACAGTAGGTCATAAAACCAGCGTCTTCATGCCCAGACAGGCTTGCTTGGATCAGAAAGGTGCAGATATCAAGGCTGATTTCAAATTTGCAAAAGCAGTGGTTGTGTCTGTGTGCATAAGAGGGGCATGTTGCCCAGGGATAAAAGCAGATCGTATAGTGGTTGTAAAAGTGCAGGATTCTGATCCATCTGAGTGGAACTCAAGTCCTACACAATGTAGCGTGTTGCATGACTGACCTAGAGAAGAGGCTACAGCTGGAGGTTGATGCTGGCGCAACTGTTCATTGTTGGAGCCTTTTACACATTTTGTGGGCATTCAGTGCAGCCGTTTCATGCTTTTTACATTCGCTGGTTAACTCTAGGATATTTCCCTCAGCTTTCTCCAGCTTATCCTTCAAATGCCCAAGTTTATACCCCTAGTCTTGTTTTAGTACTTTAGTATTTTTGAGCATTTTGGCCTTTTAAAATCATGAGGTGACGTGACAAACACCCAAACTACCAACACAACAAACTTCTCAGAAACAGAGATGGTAACAGCCACAAAACCCTAGATTTTACAAGTGACAAAACTTCTCTCTTTTCAGAGAGGCTAAAGGTTACAGCAGCAGTAACAGATACACTTCCCTTGTTTCAGAGACTGACTTACTGACTTCTCTGACTCAGGAAACCAGAATTTCTCTCAGGTTTGAAATGGCGTTTATTCAAATAGTAAATTCAGCATACAGGAGACAGATTCAGTCAGGAGACTTGATCTTCAGTGTTGACGAGTATATTGATGCAGAGACGTTTGAGTACCTCATTGACAATCACTGCTTTAGGAGCTAGAGATCGCATATTTAACAGCCCAAACTCAACAAGAGAACTGCTTTTACTCAATTTTTTAAAAGCGAACTTTCTGATGTTACAATTACAAACCACACGGGGCACAGACAGTCTCGATACCGCAGGGTTTGTCTGAGATACTTGTGTGAAACTGATGTTACTTTTTAATACAGGCAGAGAAATGACCAAAAATTGGTGGAATCGAGTAAATCACTTACCTGCCCACTATCCATTTCACTATCCTGACTGGGAAGGGCCAGTCAGTCCTGGCATAGCACCTTCTTGACGTTCCCGAAGAGAACGATAGACGAAGACGTTGATCCTGGTGTCTTCTTTCAAATGGTGTCCATAATGTCCGAATGATTGTGCTGAAGCTGCCGGACAATGTACAGGACACGGGCACCTGAAAAAAAGGAGATTGTGGTGTTACTCGTTGAACTTTTCAGTGTTTTAAAGTAGAATCTTCAACAATGAGAACACCGCCTTGAGAAGTTGTCCTCAGTGACTGAGCAGGTGAAGGAGAAGAAGAGCTGAGGACATTGAACCGGTAAGCTGAGTTGAAAATCAACTGTGGTGGAGAAACCCTTGGCTGATGCTCCAGGGTCCCTTTCCAGTGCGGGAGTTGAGACGACGCTGCGTCCATATCCCATCGGCGCAGTTGGGACTGCCTCTACAACAGAAGCTGGATCTGTCAGTCAAGCTTGACGACCTCCCTGCAGAGCGTCTGGAGATCTCGTCCCTCCACGGTCACCATGTTCCTCCAGAGTACACACAAAGACAAACACAAACTGTCTCAGTGAGACAGTACTGTACACATCCCTTTACAAAATTCTCTAGGTTAAGCAATACTGAGAATGAAATATCCTAAAATCTTAAAAAAAAATCTCCAAAAAACTCTGGATCACTAAAAGATTCTCTGGTTTAAACAACCCTGAGAATCAAAATATTACAAGACAATATCTTAGAATCTTCCCATTTAAAACAAATCTGGATCCCGAGACTGAAATGATCTTAAGGCAATGCTTTGGACATAGTCGTCCTTTGAGTCCGGATCGCTGCAAAAAGACAATGGTCTAAAACAAATGTGAAAATTAAAATATCAAAAGGGATCCAGGTTAAAGTAACCTGAAGGTCTAAGAATATGGCGTCCCGTCTCCTCCAGTTTATTAGAAATTGGTAAGGTAAGCGTTCTAATTAATTTACTTATAGTCACCTCGGGTACAGAGTCTCGGAGTCAGTAGAGCGCCTGAATTGACTCAGAATCACTCATTGGGATGACGGCGGCCGCCTCTGTCGTTTTCTGATCCTGTCTTTGAAAACTCTGGACCCAGAGGAATACTGGGATCTCGGTGGAACCTCCAAAACTGTGGTAGTGGGATTTGCTTCTCCGTGATTAAAGAATCAACTCGATCAGTCAGTCTTAGGAATGTAGAGCAACACTTTAATCCTGCAGTAAACGTAACGCTGGTGGAAGACTTCAGAACTGAGTTTTTTCACTAAATGATCTATATACAGCCTGATGAACAACAAGCTTCACTCCCTCTACCATTGATGAGGCCTTTTCATCGTGGAGAGAAAAAGGAGGAAATGTCTTAAAGGATCTGTTTATTGATCAAAGGTTTGAATCTTTTGAACTTAAACTGAATTTAATCTTCAAGCTCATTTTTTCAGGTATTTGCAGCTACGTAGTTTTGTGTCCACAAACTTCCTCGTCATTAGATACAGTTCTGAACATCAACCCACAGATAAAAAAATGTAACTGGCACCATATCTGTTACTGAACTCATTTCATATGAAACCCTTACAAGTATTAAAGCAGCAGTAGGTGCAGGACCCATCTGTCCATCAATATATTTACTGAATGGTGGTAAAATATTGTAGATAATTCTCCTCATCTACATGTTTAAACACTTGTACTCGGAAAGAATGGAAGAATTTCTATAAATTCTAATAAGATTTTTAAAGCAGATTTTCCGACGTTACAATAAACCATGACAGTCTCAAAACTGCAGGATCTGTCTGAAATACTATGGATGACACTGATCCATGACTTACTTTTTAATACAAGCAGAAATGTGACTGAATAAATGGGTGGAATCAAGTAAATCACTTACCTGCCAGCTATGCAGTTCACTAACCTGACAGTGTGACTGGGAAGGGTTAGTCAGTCCTGGCCTGACACCTTCTTGATGTTCCCGGAGAGAACGATGGACCCCAGGCGGCTCAGGTGAAGCTCATCTCTGTGTTCGAGAACCGGACGCAGCTGAAAGCTCTCCCAGTTCTCTATATACTCAGCGCAGACGGACCTGTCCCACAGCCAGCAGTGGAGCGAGAAGAGCTGGGGAAACTGCTCGCTCACTCATCTGTAAGTGGGCAGGGGGCCGAAGACGACAATGCTGGCGTCTGGCTTTTTCTTGAAAAGTGTCCAGAAGCAGATGGCAGTGCTTCTTCAGGGCCACGCTGCATCAGGAGGAGAATAGTGGAGAACGATGGTGCCAAAGCCACCTGGTGACGTCCAAGACACGGGCACCTGGAAAACAGAGACCGTGGCATTACTCTTTAGGGTCAAAACTTTTCAGTGTTTTACAGAAGAATCTCCAACAGTGAGAACACCGCCCTGAGGAGTTGTCCTCGGTGACGGAGCAGGTGAAGAGCCGAGGTCCCACACAGACACTCAGGTGCAGGAGTGGAGGCGACAACCCTCTTTGTCTGCTGCGTCGGTAGTTCTGCGCAGTCGCCTCTGAATAAAAACACAGACAGAAACGCAATAACAGGGAGCAGAGAGCACAAGGGTCACAACAAGAAGACAAAGCTAATAAAAAGACATGGCCACAAAAATGGTACCAAGTTCACCAGCTGAACTGTGAAGTCTGCAGACAAGAGAAATCTGCTCAGAGTAGAAACAGAACCTGATGCACGAGCAAAAGCAGTACTTGAACTAGTACATACTGACCTAGCTGCTCATATAGATCCGGTGGGGGTGGGTACGAAAAAAAGGTTCCGCAGCAGACACTCCTGTGAGTCAGTCAAGACACTAAAAACACAGAGACTGATTTTGTTCTAGATACTGTTGTATTGAAGGAGACTGGGTTGACCATGAGGCTGAAGCATGGAGCACCGGGCATTAGAAATATGACAGCGTTATGGGTGAATGATGAATAAGTGAGGAAGAATTGAGGACAGGCTGAAGAATAAAGACTCTGAATGAAGTCATTTAGTAGCACTACGATATAGACCTGGAACCTTTCTGAACTTTTATTTATTTATTTATTTTATTTATTTATTGCATGTATTCTGTTTATTTTAAAGAGAGATGTGTAGACGCTCAACAGGCAGGAGAAACAAAGCTAATAATTACCACTCAAAGCTTCTAGCAGGACACCAGCTTTAACCTGCCTCTGACCGTTTCCACAGGTTAAACTATGGGGTTTTAGCGCCCCCACAAGGACAAAAAGAGGAATAGCAAGAGCCTCTGAGCAGTAGTTCTGTACTTTAACTCACTGCATCAGGAGAAGAATAGTAGAGAAGCATTGTGTCAAGGGAAGCCCTCTCGTCTCCTCTCCTGCACCGAGAGGGCTTCCCTTGACACAATGCTTCTCCTGTATTCAATGACTCTACGCTGACAGAGAGAAAGCCTAACCTTTCAAAGAGGAGAGTATTTGGAGCAGCATGCTACACTTACAAACATGACAGATAGAAGCTAGAGTCAAAATGTGAAAGGGAGTCTTTGTAGGTACGACAAGAACAGTCCATCATACCTAGTCTACTATCCAGACACAGGGAAAGTGCTTAAACACAGGCTTGTGAAACTTCATACAAAGTGTGTTAAAGAACAGCAAACCCAGACTGACCAGTCAATGGCAGCTGATGATCCCAAGGGGAGAGGGGTGTGTACCCCCCATTCCAACAGTGTTGATCAGACTCCAGAAGAGGTTCAAGAGTCTTAAACTGATGCTCAAAATGGTGCTGAAACAGAGGGAGACAGACACAGTACACACTTTTCAAAGAGAGATAGGAAAGCACATCAGTACTTACTGACTGGGTGTCAGATATTGAAGATCAGACACTGACCAAATTAATTTTAATACAAGCAGAAAAATGACAGAATAAATGATTATTAAAATAGAAAAACTATGTAAAATTCACTAACGTCAGGAACTCGCTGCGTCAGGAGGAGAACAGTAGAGCCAAGGAAAGTCGCCTTGCGAAGTCTAGGACACGGCATCTGGAAAACAGGAGACAGTGGTGTTACTCTTTGGGCTCGATACTTTTAAGTGGTTTTCAGTAGAATCTCCATCAATGAGAACACTCCCCTGAGGGGTTTCCTTGAGGGATGAAGCAGATGAAAGCTGAGGACCTCAAACTGGTTGGAAGAGATGAAAATCAGCTGTGGTGGTGATGCTTCATTTTAAGCGGTCACGTTTCAAGCGTGTGAATTCCCCGGTCCCACTGTAGAGTTAAATATAAACAGACACGAGAGATTACATAAAAACTAACGTTCAATTAAAAGAACACACACAGGCAGACATCACTGTATGGTGCTCCGGTTTCAGTTTGGACAAAGCTTATAGAAACACAAGTGACTCAGGCAATGGAGGTAAAGCTGAGAAGCCTCGACTCATCTCCCAGAAGCTCCGACAAAAGATTGAAATTTAGCGTTGTACGACATTAAGAAGTCAAGGGAAAGTTTTCAGAAGATCATTAATTTGGATCTACAGTCAAAAACTCCTCACTGGTTCGTATAATGGCTAAAAATCTCAGACAATTTCCATACAAGGGAAGAAACAGGCCTAGCAGATCAACCTCACCATCTAAGCTAACAGACATGGAGGGATGAAGAGATTCTCTGTGCTTTGAAAACGGACATCTCCGAGCTTCACTGGTCAGAACTCAAGTCCACACTCGCTGAAGAGTTCAAAGGCATAGAAGCAAAACCGCAGAAGTAGTGAATAACAGAACTCTGCTCCGCTCCGACTTTCAAGCACTGTATAATAATAAGAAAAGGAAAAATAACGTACAGTTATGAAGTAGGAGTGTGAGTAGGTGCTGGACATATGCTCATGTTAAAGTGTTCATGTTAAAGTCCATTCTGAGTAGTGGGACAGGCGTGATACCAACACGCAGGAACTGAGACCAAAAAAGGGCAACTCCAGGCAGGCAGCTCAGGACATGAGGGGAGAGAGAGAAAAAGATGAAGATTAGAACAAGCTTTACGTTTAGTGAGAGACCTGTAGCAGAAATAGTTACAGACACAACCACAATAATAGTAATAAAAAGCCTGTAATCAGAGCAGGACAGAACAGTGGTGAACTGTAATCAGAGCAGGACAGAACACAGAACTGGAGAGTTCTCTGAAAGCTGGTGTAAAGAGAGAAGTTGTTCATCTAGATTTAAAGACTGAGAGTGTCTCTGATTCCCGGATATTAACAGGGAGCTTGTTCCAAAGTTGGGGGCTTTATAAAAGAACGCTCTTCCTCCTGCACTGGTTTTTCTAATACGTGGGACTGATGATAGGCCAGCATCTTGCGAGCGGAGTGTACGTGGAGGGCTGTAAGGTGTAAGAATTCCTCCAGATAATGTGGGATCAGACCATTGAGAGATTCATATGTTAGAAGTATTTTATAATCTGTACTGAATTTAACAGGTAACCAGTGTAAGAATGAAAGAACTGGACTAATATGATCAGATTAAAAAAATGACACATTTACTCTGACCCCTCTCCCAGAAGCTGAGCATGCAGCGAGGGGAAGGTGGGCCTAAGATTAAAAACTGTAGATGGAGCAGAAACGTTATCTAGATGAAAATGGCTTTACACTGAAATCAGGAGGATAACACTGATAATCTGGGTTGATGATCATTTACCAGTTTTCCTACACTTAGGATGGAGGCAGCAGCAACACAATCCCTGAATATCATTAAGAGTAGCAGTATTGAATGATGGTGTAGCAAAAGAATTTAGATCAATTCTAATAAGATTTTTAAAGCAGATTTTCTGAAGCTCCAGACAGACAGTCTCAATACTGCAGGGTTTGTCTGAGATACTGATATTCCTGTTTAAAACAAGCAGAAAAAATTATTATTAAATTCAGTTAATAATGTAAATTATTACCTGCCCACTATCCAGCTGCCTAATCTAGGGTCCTGTCTTTTTCCGAGTGGTGTCCAGAAGTGTGTGGCAGTGCTCCTTAAGGGCCTCACTGCATCATGTAGAGAAAAGTGGAGAAAGTTGGCAATGTCCAGGACTCCTGAAGGGGGAAAAGAAAAAAAAAAAAAAAAAAAAAAAAAAAAAAACATTTTAAAGAAAAAGGTGAAATTGAAGAACTGATAACCTCACACCAGTAAATTTAGATGAAAAGCAGCTGTGGTGATGGAGGAGCCCTCTGCTTTTCCAGGCCACGCCGACGGCCCCAGGCCCTTTCTGGTGCAGGAGCGGAGACAACAACCCTCTGTGTCCGCCATGCCGGTAGTGCTGGATTTAAGATGGCCATCATTGGAGGAGTCAGACTCCAGCCTCGTCTTCCGTTAGAGTTTGGACTGCCTCTACAACAGCAGCAGTCAAGCTTGATGACCTCCTTGCAGAGCGTCTGGAGATCTCGCTCCTCCGCGGTCACCAAGTTACTCCAGAGTAAACACAGACAAACGCAAACAACGGTCAGTGAAAGAGTACTGTACAGCAAAACAGGGAGCAGAGAGCACAAGCATCACAACAACCGTCTCAGATGAAGACAGAGCTGATATTAAAGACTATAAAGTAGGGACTCAACTGTTCGTGTCAAATCAGTTTTAAAAGCAGAGCCGCATCAAAAAAAAAAAAAGATTATATATATATATAAAATGTGTAGGATAGAATTACTGCGTTTATATATCAATTATTTTAGCCATTCAACATGGTCACAGGTAGACATAGGACATTGAGCATGGTAAGGCCCATCAGCTGTTTTGCTTGCTGGGGGGGATAAATATATCTCTATATATAGTAGATACCTTTATGCTTAATAAAGCGCTACTAATCATAACTAACTATGTATTAATGTCACGTGTATAGTCTGAACTCTGGGTATTATAAACCCCCTTGTCTTAGAACCTTCAAAATGTCTAATTTGAACAGCCCTGGAAAACATTTATTTCCAAAACCTTGCTTTAGAACCTTTGAATTTTCTAAAAAAAAAATAATAATAAAATAAGTGCAGATCCCTTTACAAAATTCTCTAGGTTGAACAGTAATGAATAATTAAATGTCCTAAAAATTTAATTTGTAATAAATTTGGATCCCTGAAAAATTTAAACAACCCTGAGAATAAAAATATTTTAAGACAATATCTTAGAATCTTTTTAGAATCTTAGAATTTAAAACAAATCTGAATCCTGAGATATTCCCAATTCAGACAACTGAGAGACTGAAATGATCTTAAGGCAATGCTTTGGACATCTTCATCCATTGAGTTCGGATCACTGCAACAAGTCAGTGGCCTAAAAAGAATGTGAATATTAAAATATCAAAAGGGATCCAGGTTAAAGTAACCTGAAGGTCTAAGAATACGGCGTCCCGTCTCCTCCTGTTTATTCTAAGTAAGGTAAGTGGTCTAATTAATTTACTTACAGTCACCTCGGGTACAGAGTCTCAGAGTCAGTAGAGCGCCTGAATTGACTCAGAATCACTCATTGGGATGACGGCGGCCGCCTCTGTCGTTTTCTGATCCTGTCTCTGAAAACTCTGGACCCAGAGGAATATTGGGATCTCAGTAGAACCTCCAAAACTGTGGTAGTGGGATTTGCTTCTCCGCGCTATAAGAATCAACTCGATCAGTCAGTCTTAGGAATGTAGAGAAACACTTTAATTCTGCAGTAAACGTAACGCTGGTGGAAGACTTCAGAACTGAGTCTGACAAAAAAAGAAAAAAAAAAAAAAGAAAAAGAAAAAAGAAAAAAATATTGCCGTACAGATTAGAAGAGCCTCTTCACTAAATTAATGATCTATATACAGCCTGATTAACAACATCGTTCACTCCCTCTACCATTGATGAGGCCTTTTCATCTTGGAGAGAAAAAGGAGGAAACGTCTTAAAGGATCTGTTTATTGATTAAAGGTTTGAATCTTTTGAACTCAGAACTGAATTTAATCTTCAAGATCATTTTTTCAGGTATTTGCAGCTACGTAGTTGTGTCTACAAACTTCCTCGTCATTAGATACAGTTCTGAACGTCAACCCACAGATAAAAAATGTAACTGGCACCATATCTGTTACTGAACTCCTTTCATAGGAAACCCTTACAAGTATTAAAGCAGCAGTAGGTGCAGGATCCATCTGTCAATCAAAATTCAGACGGGTCTGGACATGTACTGGCTTAAGCAGGTTGGAGGTTTGGAGTCAAACTGTTTGAGGCTGTGGACAGGTGTCTTTTATACAGATAACGAGGTCAAACGGGTGCCAAATTACAGACCTCTCATCTCTCTAAATAGGAGAACTTGCACAGTCAGTGGCTGACTAAATACTTTTTTTGCCCCACTGTATATTTTATGTAAATTTTTCCCCGTTGTATACGCACACACAAATATATTTATCCATCAGCCCAAACTCAATGCAAAACTGATTGTACTCAGAAAGATGGAAGAACTTATATAAATTTAATATGATTTTTAAAGCAGATTTTCCAATGTTACAATTACAAACCATGACAGTCTCAATACTGCAGGATTTGTCTGAGATACTATGAGTGACACTGATTTATTACTTTTTAATACAAGCAGAAAAGTGACAGAATAAATGGGTGGAATCAAGTAAATCATGTAAATCACTTACCTGCCAACTATGCAGTTCACTAACCTGACAGTGTGACTGGGAAGAGCCAGTCCGTCCTGGCCTGGCACCTTTTTGATGTTCCCGGAGAGAATGATGGACCCCAGACGGCTCAGGTGAAGCTCACCTCTGTGTTAGAGGACCGGACGCAGCCAAAAGCTCTCCCAGTTCCCTATATAGTCAGCACAGACGGACCTGTCACGCAGCGGAGCGAGAAGAGCTGAGGAAACGGCTTGTTCACTCATCTGTAAGTGGTCAGGGGGTAGAAGACGATGATAATGGTGTCTGGCTTTTTCCAAACAGTGTCCAGAAGCGTACGGCAGTGCTTCTTCAGGGCCACGCTGCAGCAGGCGGGGAATAGTGGAGGCTGAAGCCTGGAGTTCTGGTCATTAGAAATATGACAGCGTTATGGGTGAATGATGAATAAGTGAGGAAGAATTGAGGACAGGCTGAAGAATAAAGACTCTGAAATAAACAGAATACAATTCAGAAAGGTTCCAGGTCTATATCCTAGTGCTACTAAATGACTTCATTCAAAGAGAGATGGGTATACGCTCAACAGGCAGAAGAAACAAAGCTAATAATTACCACTCAAAGCTTCTAGCAGGACACCAGCTTTAACCTGCCTCTGACCGTTTCCACAGGTTAAACTATGGGGTTTTAGCGCCCCCACAAGGATGAAAAGAGGAACAGCAACAGCCTCTGAGCAGTAGTTCAATAAACACCAGGAAGTTGAGTAAGAACACAAATTTAGCACATATCCACAGAATTACACCATCCATACTAACCTAAAACAGCTCAGTAGTGTGAAACATTTGAAGAAATAACAGGAACCATGAAGATTCAGTAATACATAGGTAAACACTGAAGCTACATTGCTAAGGAGGAAGCTAGCATAGCAACAGAACTAAGCCATTCCCAAACTAAATAAACAGCAGCTTACTTTGTGTCTCAGACTCTAAATTAAAGGCACCCACAGCCACACAGCTTGAGCAGTTTCTAAAGGTCAATCTTCCAGAGGAGCTACAGAGCTCGGTCACACCGGCTCATTCACCCTGCACACTGCTGCAAGACCACGCTGCTGCTTTACAGCGGAGGCTCCTGATTGGCTGAGACTCATTATATACTGACCAAATGAGGCTGAAGCTTCGTGAATATTAAATGAGGTCACTGATTTAAGGAGCTTTTGGACAGATCCTGGGTTGGAGATCCACTCAGACATTTACTGAGGATTACTCAGATGCAGGCTGTGAACTTCCTGAAAACTAAGGGTGGAACAGTTAAAGCTACTGAGTGATGTTTGGCCGATTCGTCTCCATATGGATCAGTAAAATGTATTTGTTCACATAATGGTTCAGAGTTCACAGCAACAGATTTAGTCATTGCTCTGTAAGCAGGGGATAAGGCGTGAGACCTCAGCAGCTATATATATGTATTCAATGACTCTACGTTGACAGAGAGAAAGCCTAACCTTTCAAAGAGGAGAGTATTTTGAGCAGCATGCTACACTTACAAACATGACAGATAGAAGCTAGAGTCAAAATGTGAAAGGGAGTCTTTGTAGGTACGACAAGAACAGTCCATCATACCTAGTCTACTATCAAGACACAGGGAAAGTGCATGCAATTTCACAAGCCTATGTTTAAGCAAAGTGTGTTAAAGAACAGCAAACCCAGACTGACCAGCCAATTACAGCTGATGATCCCAAGGTGAGAGGTGTGTACCCCCCATTCCAACAGCCAACAGTGTTGATCAGACTCCAGAAGAGGTTCAAGAGTCTTAAACTGATGCTCAAGATTCTGCTCAAACAGAGGGAGACAGACATAGTACACACTTTTCAAAGAGAGATAGGAAAGCACCTCAGTACTTTAAAGATCAGACACTGATCAGAACTGACCACTGCTACAGGGTCTGTAATGTACCACAGAGCTTTAAAGCCACAGTTCTGAGTTGACGCCATGAAAGAGGAGAGGACTTCTCTCACTGAAAATGACATTTACTCTGACCGCTCTCCCAGAAGCTGAACATGTTGCATGATTATCTGGATTAAAATGACTTGACCGAACCCAGCTCCCCATTGGTTTACAAACACACTGATATCAAGAGGATAATACTAATTTACCAGTTTTCCTACACTTAGAATGGCAGCAGCAACAATCTCTGAATAGTGTTGGTGCATTCAAAGAATTTGTCTCAATTCTAATAAGGTTGTTAAAGACAGTCTCGATACTGCAGGGTTTGTCTGAGATACTATGAGAAATACTGAAATAATTTTAATACAAGCAGAGAAATTACAATAAATTATTATTAAAATAGAAAAACTATGTAAAATTACTTACCTGCCAACTATTCAGTTCACTAACATCAGGAACTCACTGCGATGGGAGGAGAATAGTAGACAATGATTGCGCCAAAGGCATCATGCTGCCGCAGTGCCAAGGGAAGTCCAGGACACGCTATCTGGAAAACAGTAGACCGCGGTATTACTCTTTGGGCTTGATACTTTTAAGTGGTTTTCAGTAGAATCTCCATCAATTGGTTGACCTCTGTCTGGAGAGCTCGTTCCTCTGCAGTCGCCATGTTCCTCCAGAATAAAACAGAGACAGAAACACAAACGACAGTCAGTAAGAGAGTACTGCACAAAATGCAGGCGACCACGTGACTGCTTAAAACAAAGCTCTGTTGCGTCATTGACATGCAGTAACGTTTCAAGCGTGTCAACTCCCTGGTGCCACTGTAGACCCGAGCAGAACGAGATGAATTTAAACAGATATATGAACTAAAATATTAATTAATTAAAATCTGCTCAAAGTAGAAACAGAACCTGATCCATGAGCAAAAGCAGTACTAGTACATACTGACCTAGCGGACCCCAGACGGCTCAAGTAAAGCATCTCTGTGCAAGAGGACCAGACGCAGGCGAAAGGGTTAAGTCTATTATATAGACATGGAAGAGTGAGGGAGACGGTGATGAAGATGAAGACAGAGCTGATATTAAAGACTATAAAGTAGTGACGGTCGCTTGCTGCTCTGTGTTGAATCACGTGTCAAACAGCAGAAGGTGGTTGCTAAAGGGTTACAGTTAGTTAAAGGGAGTAGATCATAATCATTACTACTAATGGTCAGCAAGAATAACAGTTTATGACTGCAGGTGATGTGCAGATGTTCACAGTACTGAAAGTGAATCCAGGGCAGTTTTAGTTATTATATATTAGAAAGGAGAAATAGGATGATTCAGCTTTAATAAAAGATTGTTTTGTATTCTGCATGACTACACGGAGTAAAAATTCTAATTTTGCATCATAAATATAAAATCAACTACAGCTACAAATTAACTTTTTAAAACACGACTTAAAGATTAGAAAGTAGAGATGTGGTTAAAGAATGCTGGGTACATGCAAATGAACAACTGAAGAAGAAGGGAGTCACTGCAGCAGTTTGGCAATATTTTGGTTTATAACCAGATGAACACGGAGAACCGTTAGATGTGAACAGTGTTACAAGTAGTCTATATAGAAAACTGATCACCACAAAGGGTGGAAATAATACTAATCTGCAAACACATCTCATCATCCAGCTCAGTTTGCTAAACTGGGTCTGACCCACAGAGAAGCAGTTCGCTTAATTAATAGACAAAAACAAATGCTTTCGCGAAATGTACAAAGTACAAATGACAGCACAAAATGGCGAGTGCACGCTACAAGTGGAACCCGTTATATTGTGAAGGGACTGCCTCCATTCAACTCAGTCTAGAAAAAGTCATCATTCAGAGAAATGCTACAAACCTTCAAGTCTCAATTCGAGCTACTAAGCCATAAGTACTTCAGTAAGACAGCGGTGCAGAGATGTAAAATAACGTTCAAGCTAAAGTTGTGCGTTTGATCAAGAGATCAAACTGGCGTTTACTGAGGATTACTCAGGTGCAGCCTGCGAACTTCCTAAAAACTAAGGATGAAATCATTAAAGCTACTGAGTGATAGCACACACTCCCCAAAGAGAGAGAGGAACGCACCTCAGTACTTAGCTGACTGATTCAGATATTGGAGATCAGACACTGACCAACACTGACTACTGCTACAGGGTCTGTAATGAACCACATGGCTTTAAAGAGATTCAACTAAATCAACATTCTGGGTTGAAGCTATGAAAGAGGAGAGGACTTCCCTCATTGAAAATGACACATTTACTCTGACCCCTCTCCCAGAAGCTGAGCATGCAGTGAGGGGAAGGTGGGCCTAAGATTAAAAACTGTAGATGGAGCAGAAACGTTATCTAGATGAAAATGGCTTTACACTGAAATCAGGAGGATAACACTGATAATCTGGGTTGATGATCATTTACCAGTTTTCCTACACTTAGGATGGAGGCAGCAGCAACACAATCCCTGAATATCATTAAGAGTAGTAGTATTGAATGATGGTGTAGCAAAAGAATTTAGATCAATTCTAATAAGATTTTTAAAGCAGATTTTCTGAAGCTCCAATTATAAACCATGTGGAGGACAGACAGTCTCCATACTGCAGGGTTAGTCTGAGAAACTGATATTCCTGTTTAAAACAAGCAGAAAAAATGATCATTAAATTCAGTTAATAATGTAAATTATTACCTGCCCACTATCCAGCTGCCTAATCTAGGGTCCTGTTTTTTTCCGAGTGGTGTCCAGAAGTGTGTGGCAGTGCTCCTTAAGGGCCTCACTGCATCATGTAGAGAAAAGTGGAGAAAGCTGGCAATGTCCAGGACTCCTGGAGGAAAAAAAAAACAAAAAAAAACCATTTTAAGGAAAAAGGTGAAGTTGAAGAACTGATAACCTCACACCAGTAAATTTAGATGAAAAGCAGCTGTGGTGGTGGAGGAGCCCTCTGCTTTTCCAGGCCACGCCGACGGCCCCAGGCCCTTTCTGGTGCAGGACTCGAGACAACAACCCTCTGTGTCCGCCATGCCGGTAGTGCTGGATTTAAGATGGCCATCGTTGGAGGAGTCACGAACAGACTCCAGCCTCATCTTCAGTTAGAGTTTGGACTGCCTCTACAACAGCAGCAGTCAAGCTTGATGACCTCCTTGCAGAGCGTCTGGAGATCTCGCTCCTCAGCGGTCACCAAGTTACTCCAGAGTAAACACAGACAAACGCAAACAACGGTCAGTGAAAGAGTACTGTACAGCAAAACAGGGAGCAGAGAGCACAAGCATCACAACAACTGTCTCAGATGAAAACAGAGCTGATATTAAAGACTATAAAGTAGGGACTCAACTGTTCGTGTCGAATCAGTTTTAAAAGCAGAACCGCATTGAAAAAAAATTATATATACATAGAAAATGTGTAGGATAGGATTACTGTGTTTATATATCAATTATTTTAGCCATTCAACATGGTCACACGTAGACATAGGACATTGAGCATGGTAAGGCCCATCAGCTGTTTTGCTTGCTGGGGGGGATAAATATATCTCTATATATAGTAGATACCTTTATACCTAATAAAGCGCTACTAATCATAACTGTAACTATGTATTATGTCACGTGTATAGTCTGAACTCTGGGTACTATAAACCCCCTTGTCTTAGAATCTTCAAAATGTCCAATTTGAACAGCCCTGAAAAACATTTATTTCCAAAACCTTGCTTTAGAATCTTTGAATTTTCTAAAACAATAAGTGCAGATCCCTTTACAAAATTCTCTAGGTTGAACAGTAATGAATAATTAAATGTCCTAAAAATTTTATTTGTAATAAATTTGGATCCCTGAAAAATTTAAACAACCCGGAGAATAAAAATATTTCAAGACAACATCTAAGAATCTTTCTAGACGAATCTTAGAATTTCAAATAAATCTGGATCCTGAGATATTCCCAGTTCAGACAACTGTGAGACTGAAATGATCTTAAAGCAATGCTTTGGACATCTTCATCCTTTGAGTCCGGATCGCTACAAAAAGTTAATGGTCTAAAACAAATGCGAAAATTAAAATATCAAAAGGATCCGGGTTAAAGTAACCTGAAGGTCTAAGAATATGGCGTCCCGTCTCCTCTCGTTTATTCTAAATTCGTAAGGCAAGCGGTCTAATTCATTTACTTACAGTCACCTCGGGTACAGAGTCTCGGAGTCAGTAGAGCGCCTGAATTGACTCAGAATCACTCATTGGGATGACGGCGGCCGCCTCTGTCGGTTTCTGATCCTGTCTCTGAAAACTCTGGACCCAGAGGAATATTGGGATCTCGGTGGAACCTCCAAAACTGTGGTAGTGGGATTTGCTTCTCCACGCTTAAAGAATCAACTCGATCAGTCAGTCTTAAGAATCCACTTTAATCCTGCAGTAAACGTAACGCTGGTGGAAGACTTCAGAACTGAGTCTGACAAAAAAAGAAAAAAAAAAAAAAAAAAAAAACCTTGCCGTACAGATTCAAAGAGCCTCTTCACTAAATGAATGATCTATATACAGCCTGATTAACAACATCGTTCCCTCCCTCTACCATTGATGAGGCCTTTTCATCTTGGAGAGAAAAAGGAGGAAATGTCTTAAAGGATCTGTTTATTGATTAAAGGTTTGAATCTTTTGAACTTAGAACTGAATTTAATCTTCAAGATCATTTTTTCAGGTATTTGCAGCTACGTAGTTTTGTGTCCACAAACTTCCTTGTCATTATTAGATACACTTCTGAATGTCAACCCACAGATAAAAAATGTAATTGGCACCATATCTGTTCCTGAACTCCTTTCATATGAAACCCTTACAAATATTAAAGCAGCAGTAGGTGCAGGATCAATCTGTCAATCAAAATTCAGACGGGTCTGGACATGTACTGGCTTAAGCATGTTGGAGGTTTGGAGTCTGACTGTTTGAGGCTGTGGACAGGTGTCTTTTATACAGATAACGAGGTCAAACAGGTGCCAAATTACAGACCTCTCATCTTTCTAAATAGGAGAACTTGCACAATCAGTGGCTGACTAAATACTTTTTTTGCCCCAGTGTATAATTTATGTAAATTTTCCCCATTGTATACACACAAACACACACACACATTTATCTATCAGCCCAAATTCAATGCAGAACTGCTTGTACTTGGAAAGATGAAAGAATTTATATAAATTCTAATAAGATTTTTAAAGCAGATTTTCTGACGTTACAATTACAAACCATGACAGTCTCAATACTGCAGGATTTGTCTGAGATACTATGAGTGACACTGATATATTACTTTTTAATACAAGCAGAAAAGTGACAGAATAAATGGGTGGAATCAAGTAAATCATGTAAATCAGTGTGACTGGGAAGGGCCACTCAGTCCTGCACAACATTAAATAAACATGCACAATATTAAATAAAAGTTCAGAAAGGTTCCAGGTCTATATCGTAGTGCTACTAAATGACTTCATTCAAAGAGATGTGTATACGCTCAACAGTAACACTACAATATAGTCCTGGAACCTTTCTGAACTTTTATTTAATACTGTGCATGTATTCTGTTTATTTCAAAGAGAGATGTGTATATGCTCAACAGGCAGGAGAAACAAAGCTAATAATTACCACTCAAAGCTTCTAGCAGGACACCAGCTTTAACCTGCCTCTGACCGTGTCCAGAGGTTAAACAATGGGGTTTTAGCGCCCCCACAAGGACAAAAAGAGGAACAGCAACAGCCTCTGAGCAGTAGTTCTGTACTGTAACTGCATCAGGAGGATAGTAGAGAAGCATTGTGTCAAGGGAAGCCCTCTCGGTGAAGGAGAAGAGACGAGAGGGCTTCCCTTGACACAATGCTTCTCTACTATTCTTCTCCTGTATTCAATGACTCTACGTTGACAGAGAGAAAGCATAACCTTTCAAAGAAGAGAGTATTTGGAGCAGCATGCTACACTTACAAACATGACAGATAGAAGCTAGAGTCAAAATGTGAAAGGGAGTCTTTGTAGGAACAACAAGAACAGTCCATCATACCTAGTCTACTATCCAGACACAGGGAAAGTGCTTAAACACAGGCTTGTGAAACTTCATACAAAGTGTGTTAAAGAACAGCAAACCCAGACTGACCAGTCAATGGCAGCTGATGATTCCAAGGGGAGAGGGGTGTGTACCCCCCATTCCAAGTGTTGATCAGACTCCAGAAGAGGTTCAAGAGTCTTAAACTGATGCTCAAAATGGTGCTGAAACAGAGGGAGACAGACACAGTACACACTTTTCAAAGAGAGATAGGAAAGCACCTCAGTACTTACTGACTGGGTGTCAGATATTGAAGATCAGACACTGACCAAATTAATTTTAATACAAGCAGAAAAATGACAGAATAAATGATTATTAAAATAGAAAAACTATGTAAAATTCACTAATGTCAGGAACTCGCTGCGTCAGGAGGAGAACAGTAGATCCAAGGAAAGTCGCCTTGCGAAGTCCAGGACACGGCATCTGGAAAACAGGAGACAGTGGTGTTACTCTTTGGGCTCGATACTTTTAAGTGGTTTTCAGTAGAATCTCCATCAATGAGAACACTCCCCTGAGGGGTTTCCTTGAGGAATGAAGCAGATGAAAGCTGAGGACCTCAAACTGGTTGGAAGAGATGAAAATCAGCTGTGGTGGTGATGCTTCATTTTAAGCGGTCACGTTTCAAGCGTGTGAATTCCCCGGTCCCACTGTAGAGTTGAATATAAACGGACATGAGAGATTACATAAAAACTAACGTTCAATTAAAAGAACACACACAGGCAGACATCACTGTATGGTGCGCCGGTTTCAGTTTGGACAAAGCTTATGGAAACACAAGTGACTCAGGCAATGGAGGTGAAGCTGAGAAGCCTCGACTCATCTCCCAGAAGCTCCCATAAAAGACTGAAATTTAGCTCTGTACGACATTAAGAAGTCAATGGAAAGTTTTAGAAGATCACTAATTTGGATCTACAGTCAAAAACTCCTCACTGGTTCGTATAATGGCTAAAAATCTGACAATTTCCATACAAGGGAAGAAACAGGCCTAGCAGATCAACCTCACCATCTAAGCTATCAGACATGGAGGGATGAAGAGATTCTCTGTTCTTTGAAAACGGACATCTCCGAGCTTCACTGGTCAGAACTCAAGTCCACACTAGCTGAAGAGTTCAAAGGCATAAAAGCAAAACCGCAGAAGTAGTGAATATCATAACTCTGCTCCGCTCCGACTTTCAAGCACTGTATCATAATAAGAAAAGGAAAAATAACGTACAGTTATGAAGTAGGAGTGTGAGTAGGTGCTGGACATTTGCTCAGTGTTTATGTTAAAGTCCATGCTGAGTAGTGTGACAGGCCTGATACCAAGACGCAGGAACTGAACCAAAAAAGGGCAACTCCAGGCAGGCAGCTCAGGACATGAGGGGAGAGAGAGAAAAAGATGAAGATTAGAACAAGCTTTACGTTTAGTGAGAGACCTGTAGCAGAAATAGTTACAGACACAACCACAATCACAGTAATAAAAAGCCTGTAATCAGAGCAGGACAGAACAGTGGTGAACTGTAATCAGAGCAGGACAGAACACAGAACTGGAGAGTTCTCTGAAAGCTGGTGTAAAGAGAGAAGTTGTTCATCTAGATTTAAAGACTGAGAGTGTGTCTGATTCCCGGATATTAACAGGGAGCTTGTTCCAAAGTTGGGGGCTTTATAAAAGAACGCTCTTCCTCCTGCACTGGTTTTTCTAATACAGGGGACTGATAATAGGCCAGCATCTTGCGAGTGGAGTGTACGTGGAGGGCTGTAAGGTGTAAGAAGTTCCTCCAGATAATGTGGGGTCAGACCACTGAGAGATTCATATGTTAGAAGTATTTTATAATCTGTACTGAATTGAACAGGTAACCAGTGTCAGAATGAAAGAACTGGACTAATATGATCAGATTAAAAAAATACACATTTACTCTGACCCCTCTCCCAGAAGCTGAGCATGCAGTAAGGGGAAGGTGGGCCTAAGATTAAAAACTGTAGATGGAGCAGAAACGTTATCTAGATGAAAATGGCTTTACACTGAAATCAGGAGGATAACACTGATAATCTGGGTTGATGATCATTTACCAGTTTTTCTACACTTAGGATGGAGGCAGCAGCAACACAATCCCTGAATATCATTAAGAGTAGCAGTATTGAATGATGGTGTAGCAAAAGAATTTATATCAATTCTAATAAGATTTTTAAAGCAGATTTTCTGAAGCTCCAATTATAAACCATGTGGAGGACAGACGGTCTCCATACTGCAGGGTTTGTCTGAGATACTGATATTCCTGTTTAAAACAAGCAGAAAAAATTATTATTAAATTCAGTTAATAATGTAAATTATTACCTGCCCACTATCCAGCTGCCTAATCTAGGGTCCTATCTTTTTCCGAGTGGTGTCCAGAAGTGTGTGGCAGTGCTCCTTAAGGGCCTCACTGCATCAGGTAGAGAAAAGTGGAGAAAGTTGGCAATGTCCAGGACTCCTGAAGGGGGAAAAGAAAAAAAAAAAAAAAAAAAAAAAAAAAAACATTTTAAGGAAAAATGTGAAGTTGAAGAACTGATAACCTCACACCAGTAAATTTAGATGAAAAGCAGCTGTGGTGGTGGAGGAGCCCTCTGCTTTTCCAGGCCACGCCGACGGCCCCAGGCCCTTTCTGGTGCAGGAGCGGAGACAACAACCCTCTGTGTCCGCCATGCCGGTAGTGCTGGATTTAAGATGGCCATCGTTGGAGGAGTCACAAACAGACTCCAGCCTCATCTTCAGTTAGAATTTGGACTGCCTCTACAACAGCAGCAGTCAAGCTTGATGACCTCCTAGCAGAGCGGCTGGAGATCTCGCTCCTCCGTGGTCACCAAGTTACTCCAGAGTAAACACAGACAAACGCAAACAGTCAGTGAAAGAGTACTGTACAGCAAAACAGGGAGCAGAGAGCACAAGCATCACAACAACCGTCTCAGATGAAGACAGAGCTGATATTAAAGACTATAAAGTAGGGACTCAACTGTTCGTGTCGAATCAGTTTTAAAAGCAGAACCGCATCAAAAAAAACCAAAAAAACAAAAATATATATATATATATAAAATGTGTAGGATAGAATTACTGCGTTTATATATTAATTATTTTAGCCATTCAACATGGTCACAGGTAGACATAGGACATTGAGCATGGTAAGGCCCATCAGCTGTTTTGCTTGCTGGGGGGGGATAAATATATCTCTATACATAGTAGATACCTTTATACTTAATAAAGCGCTACTAATCATAACTGTAACTATGTATTATGTCACGTGTATAGTCTGAACTCTTTGGGTATTATAAACCCCCTTGTCTTAGAACCTTCAAAATGTCTAATTTGAACAGCCCTGAAAAACATTTACTTCCAAAACCTTGCTTTAGAATCTTTGAATTTTCTAAAAAAAAGAAAATAAATAAGTGCAGATCCCTTTACAAAATTCTCTAGCTTGAACAGTAATGAATAATTAAATGTCCTAAAAATTTAATTTGTAATAAATTTGGATCCCTGAAAAATTTAAACAACCCTGAGAATAAAAAATTTTTAAAGACAATATCTTAAAATCTTTTTAGAATCTTAGAATTTAAAATAAATCTGGATCCTGAGATATTCCCAGTTCAGACAACTGAGAGACTGAAATGATCTTAAGGCAATGCTTTGGACATCTTCATCCTTTGAGTCCGGATCGCTGCAAAAAGTCAGTGGCCTAAAAAGAATGTGAATATTAAAATATCAAAAGGGATCCAGGTTAAAGTAACCTGAAGGTCTAAGAATACGGCGTCCCGTCTCCTCCTGTTTATTCTAAGTAAGGTAAGTGGTCTAATTAATTTACTTATAGTCACCTCGGGTACAGAGTCTCGGAGTCAGTAGAGCGCCTGAATTGACTCAGAATCACTCATTGGGATGACGGCGGCCGCCTCTGTCGGTTTCTGATCCTGTCTCTGAAAACTCTGGACCCAGAGGAATATTGGGATCTCAGTAGAATCTCCAAAACTGTGGTAGTGGGATTTGCTTCTCTGCGCTTCAAGAATCAACTCGATCAGTCAGTCTTAGGAATGTAGAGAAACACTTTAATCCTGCAGTAAACGTAACACTGGTGGAAGACTTCAGAACTCAGTCTGATAAAAAAAGAAAGAAAAAAAAAAAAAAATAATAATAATATTGCCGTACAGATTCGAAGAGCCTCTTCACTAAATGAATGATCTATATACAGCCTGATGATTAACATCGTTCACTCCCTCTTCCATTGATGAGGCCTTTTCATCTTGGAGAGAAAAAGGAGGAAACGTCTTAAAGGATCTGTTTATTGATTAAAGGTTTGAATCTTTTGAACTCAGAACTGAATTTAATCTTCAAGATCATTTTTTCAGGTATTTGCAGCTACGTAGTTTTATGTCCACAAACTTCCTCGTCATTAGATACAGTTCTGAACGTCAACCAACAGATAAAAAATGTAACTGGCACCATATCTGTTACTGAACTCCTTTCATATGAAACCCTTACAAATATTAAAGCAGCAGTAGATGCAGGATCCATCTGTCAATCAAAATTCAGACGGGTCTGGACATGTACTGGCTTAAGCATGTTGGAGGTTTGGAGTCTGACTGTTTGAGGCTGTGGACAGGTGTCTTTTATACGGATAACGAGGTCAAACGGGTGCCAAATTACAGACCTCTCATCTTTCTAAATAGGAGAACTTGCACAATCAGTGGCTGACAAAATATACAGTGGGGCAAAAAAGTATTTCATGTAAATTTTTCCCCGTTGTATACGCACACACACAAATATATTTATCTATCAGCCCAAACTCAATGCAGAACTGATTGTACTCAGAAAGATGGAAGAACTTATATAAATTTTAAAATGATTTTTAAAGCAGATTTTCCGATGTTACAATTACAAACCATGACAGTCTCAATACTGCAGGATTTGTCTGAGATACTATGAGTGACACTGATATATTACTTTTTAATACAAGCAGAAAATGGACAGAATAAATGGGTGGAATCAAGAAAATCATGTAAATCAGCAGTTCACTAACCTGACAGTGTGACTGGGAAGCACCTTCTTGATGTTCCCGGAGAGAACGATGGACCCCAGACGGCTCAGGTGAAGCTCACCTCTGTGTTAGAGGACCGGACGCAGCCAAAAGCTCTCCCAGTTCCCTATATAGTCAGCACAGACGGACCTGTCCCACAGCAGAGCAAGAAGAGCTGAGGAAACGGCTTGTTTCCTCATCTGTAAGTGGTCAGGGGGTAGAAGACGATGATAATGGTGTCGGGCTTTTTCCAAACAGTGTCCAGAAGCGTACGGCAGTGCTTCTTCAGGGCCACGCTGCAGCAGGCGGAGAATAGTGGAGGCTGAAGCCTGGAGTTCTGGTCATTAGAAATATGACAGCGTTATGGGTGAATGATGAATAAGTGAGATAGAATTGAGGACAGGCTGAAGAATAAAGACTCTGAAATAAACAGAAAACAATTCAGAAAGGTTCCAGGTCTATATCCTAGTGCTACTAAATGACTTCATTCAAAGAGAGATGGGTATACGCTCAACAGGCAGAAGAAACAAAGCTGCTAATTACCACTCAAAGCTTCTAGCAGGACACCAGCTTTAACCTGCCTCTGACCGTTTCCACAGGTTAAACTATGGGGTTTTAGCGCCCCCACAAGGACGAAAAGAGGAACAGCAACAGCCTCTGAGCAGTAGTTCATTAAACACCAGGACGTTGAGTAAGAACACAAATTTAGCACATATCCACAGAATTACACCATCCATACTAACCTAAAACAGCTCAGTAGTGTGAAACATGTGAAGAAATAACAGAAACCATGAAGATTCAGTAATACATAGATAAACACTGAAGCTACATTGCTAAGGAGAAAGCTAGCATAGCAACAGATCTAAGCCATTCCCAAACTAAATGAACAGCAGCTTACTTTGTGTCTCAGACTCTAAATTAAAGGCACCCACAGCCACACAGCTTGAGCAGTTTCTAAAGGTCAATCTTCCAGAGGAGCTACAGAGCTCGGTCACACCGGCTCATTCACCCTGCACACTGCTGCAAGACCACGCTGCTGCTTTACAGCGGAGGCTCTGAAGCTTGGTGAATATTAAATAAGGGTACTGATTTAAGGAGCTTTTGGACAGATCCAGGGTTGGAGATCCACATAGACATTTACTGAGGATTACTCAGATGCAGGCTGTGAACTTCCTGAAAACTAAAGGTGGAACAGTTAAAGCTACTGAGTGATGTTTGGACAATTCGTCTCCATATGGATCAGTAAAATGTATTTGTTCACATAATGGTTCAGAGTTCACAGCAACACATTTACAGTCATTGCTCTGTAAGCAGGGGATAAGGCGTGAGACCTCAGCAGCTATATATATGTATTAAAATGACTCTACGATGACAGAGAGAAAGCATAATCTTTCAAAGAGGAGAGTATTTGGAGCAGCATGCTACACTTACAAACATGACAGATAGAAGCTAGAGTCAAAATGTGAAAGGGAGTCTTTGTAGGTACGACAAGAACAGTCCATCATACCTAGTCTACTATCAAGACACAGGGAAAGTGCTTAAACACAGGCTTGTGAAATTTCATACAGAGTGTGTTAAAATACAGCAAACCCAGACTGACCAGTCAATGGCAGCTGATGATCCCAAGGGGAGAGGGGTGTGTACCCCCCATTCCAACAGTGTTGATAAGACTCCAGAAGAGGTTCAAGAGTCTTAAACTGATGCTCAAAATGGTGCTCAAACAGAGGGAGACAGACACAGTACACACTTTTCAAAGAGAGATAGGAAAGCACCTCAGTACTTACTCAGATCAGACACTGACTCACATCCACACTTGCTGAAGAGTTCGAAGGCATAGAAGCAAAACCGCAGAAATAGTGAATATCATAACTCTGCTCCGCTCCGACTTTCAAGCACTGAATAATAATAAGAAAAGGAAAAATAACGTACAGTTATGAAGTAGGAGTGTGAGTAGGTGCTGGACATTTGCTCAGTGTTTATGTTAAAGTCCATGCTGAGTAGTGTGACAGGCCTGATACCAAGACGCAGGAACTGAACCAAAAAAGGGCAACTCCAGGCAGGCAGCTCAGGACATGAGGGGAGAGAGAGAAAAAGATGAAGATTAGAACAAGCTTTACGTTTAGTGAGAGACCTGTAGCAGAAATAGTTACAGACACAACCACAATAATAGTAATAAAAAGCCTGTAATCAGAGCAGGACAGAACAGTGGTGAACTGTAATCAGAGCAGGACAGAACACAGAACTGGAGAGTTCTCTGAAAGCTGGTGTAAAGAGAGAAGTTTTTCATCTAGATTTAAAGACTGAGAGTGTGTCTGATTCCCGGATATTAACAGGGAGCTTGTTCCAAAGTTGGGGGCTTTATAAAAGAACGCTCTTCCTCCTGCACTGGTTTTTCTAATACGTGGGACTGATAATAGGCCAGCATCTTGCGAGCAGAGTGTACGTGGAGGTCTGTAAGGTGTTAGAAGTTCCTCCAGATAATGTGGGGTCAGACCACTGAGAGATTCATATGTTAGAAGTATTTTATAATCTGTACTGAATTTAACAGGTAGCCAGTGTCAGAATGAAAGAACTGGACTAATATGATCAGATAAAAAAAATTACACATTTACTCTGACCCCTCTCCCAGAAGCTGAGCATGCAGTGAGGGGAAGGTGGGCCTAAGATTAAAACTGTAGATGGAGCAGAAACGTTATCTAGATGAAAATGGCTTTACACTGAAATCAGGAGGATAACACTGATAATCTGGGTTGATGATCATTTACCAGTTTTCCTACACTTAGGATGGAGGCAGCAGCAACACAATCCCTGAATATCATTAAGAGTAGCAGTATTGAATGATGGTGTAGCAAAAGAATTTAGATCAATTCTAATAAGATTTTTAAAGCAGATTTTCTGAAGCTCCAGTTATAAACCATGTGGAGGACAGACAGTCTCCATACTGCAGGGTCTGTCTGAGACACTATGAGGGACACTGATTTATTACTTTTTAAAACAAGCAGAGAAATGACAGAATAAATGATGATTAAATCCAGTAAATCATGTAAATCACTCACCTGCCCACTGTCCAGCTCACTAACCTGAGCGCCGGACCCAGACCGGACCGGGTGGAGCTCAGCTCTGTGGTAGAGGACCGGACACAGCCGAAAGCTCTCCCAGTTCTCTACAGAGTCAGCGTGGACGGACCTGTCCCGCAGCAGCAGTGGAGCGAGAGGAGCTGGGGAAGCGGCTCGCTCACTCGTCGGTAGGAGGGCAGGGGGCTGAAGACGATGATCCTTTCGTCTGGGTTTTTCTGAAGCGGCAGGGCTCCTTCTGGACCTCCGCGTCGGGCGGAGAATAGCGCCAAGGGTAGCCGCCCGGCGACGCCCAGCACACGGGCAGCTGGAAAACAGGAGACCGTGGTTCCTCTTTGGGCTCCGAGCTCCTCGACTTTTCCAGGCCAGACTGACGCCCCCAGCCCCTCTCCGGTGCGGGAGAGGAGACGACGACCCTCCGTGAGACAGAGAGCTGTACAGC
The DNA here is from genome assembly GCF_030463535.1 of Salminus brasiliensis. Lineage (NCBI taxonomy): Eukaryota > Metazoa > Chordata > Actinopteri > Characiformes > Bryconidae > Salminus > Salminus brasiliensis. The sequence goes on along the minus strand of NC_132901.1, from coordinate 13,672,711 downwards.
AGCACAGGGAGCAGAGAGCTCCAGGCCCACAGCAGCTGTCTCAGAGGAAGGAGACAGAGCTGAGAGTAAAGCTGGAAAGGAGGGCCGGTCGCTCGACGCTCTGTGAAGAATCACGGCTCGAGCTTCTAAAGCAGAACCGCGTCCAAACACGCGCTCAAACATACCGGAGATCACGTGATCGCCGGAAGTGACGCTTCGTTACGCAATCACGTTTTAACGCGTCAGTTCCCCGAGCGCAACGAGCTAGCATTGTGAAGCTAGCAACACTTGACCAGAGCAGCGAACAAAATTCTGTCAAAATAAAAGTCCCTCCTAAACCTGATTAAAAATATTTTTGACTCTCTAAATTAAAAATGATAAACTAGTTTAAGAAAACAGAGTGTTTACAACAATTTAAAAACTTATTAAAAGTAACTCAAATTAATAACTGTAAATAATAACAGATATAAAGGAGAAATTGTTCTATACTTAGTGTTGCTGGGATTAGTTTTTTCTTTCTCTGGCACTTTATTAATATAATCTTAATCAGGAAACATATATCTTTAATAACAGTGCCATTATGAAGGGAAATATACAGCTTTAGACAGTGGCACACAATGACAAAGTGAAAACAGAATTTTAGAAATTTCTGCAAATTTATTAAAATAAAAAGAAAAACTAAAATGTTGCATTGACAGAAGTATTCAGACCCTTTACTTGGTACTTAGTTGGAGCACCTTTGGCAGTGATTACAGCCTCCAGTATGATGGGTATGATGCCACAAGGTTTGCTCACCTGGATTTGGGGATTTTCGGCCTTTCTTCTCTGCAGATCCTCTCCGTAAGGTTGGATGGGGACGATGGTGGACAGCAATTCTCAGGGCTCTCCAGAGAGTTTTGATAGGGTAAAGCAGGGCTCTGGTTGGACACTCAGGAGCATTCACAGAGTCGTCTCTAAGCCATTCCTGTGTTGTCTTGAGTCATTGTCTTGTTGGAAGGTGAACCTTTGCCCCGTCTGAGGTCCTGAGTGAACTGGATCAGGTTTCCATTAAGAATATATCTGTACTCCATTCAGCTTTCCCTCAACCCTGACCCAGTCTCCCTGTCCCAGACCCTGAAAAATACCCCCACAGCCTGAAGCTCCACTGAAAGAATGGTGTTGGGCAGGTGATGAGCAGGACCTGGTTTCCACCAGACATGACTCTTAGAACTGAGGCCAAAAAGTTCAATCTTGGTTGCATCAGACCAGAGAAGCTTGTTTCTTATAGTCTGAGGGTCCTTTAGGGGCTCTCCTGTATCTGGCCACTCTGCCATAAAGCCCAGATTGGTGGAGTGCTGCAGTGATGGTTGAGCTTCTGGAAGTTTCTGTAAACCGGATCTTTTTGAACCAGAGTGACCATTTGGGTTCTTGGTCACCTCTCTTACCAAGGCCCTTCTCCCCTGATTACTTAGTCTGGTGGGGAAGTCAGCGTTAGGAAGAGTGCTGGTTATTCCAAACCTCTTCATTTAAGAGTTGTGTGATAATTATTCAAGCTTATTAAACTTTAAATATATAATCTACTGAGAATGAGGCCACAGTGTGGGAGTTCACTTCATTTTACAGTATTGGACTCAAAAGAGGAAAAGACACAGATCAGAATTCATTTGAAGGATTAACTCAAAATATTTTTATGTACACAAATAAAATTTTCACCAAATAACTCCTCACATTTCTTCACTCTTTTTTAAACAAGGACAGAAATGGTCATGTTGAGCCTCCTCTCGTCGAGCTCTGGCAGCTTCCTCCCTCAGAAACTCCAGCACCTCTGCAGAGTCAGTACGCCTCCTCCTTTTGGCTGCTGGAGTTCCTGAGGGGGGACAGGAGGCACTCCTGCTGCTGGAGGGGACTGACTGGCTCACAGGGTCAGACTTGGCACAGGAGGGCGCGTCATCTTCCCCTTTGTAGGCCCCCTCTGTGTCTGAGCCTTAGTTGTTGAGGCCACATCAGCTGGTGGTGCTGGCAGTGGAGCACCTGTGATCCTCCTGAAGGGTTGCCTCCCAGGATGGCATGCACTGCCCCAAACCAGCCCCATGTGGCTGCTGTGGCCTCACCCTGCTCAGTGCCCATCCCTGTAGAGGGACTTCTTAGCTCCTAAAAGACGTACATGTGATGGGACAATGTTGTCCCTATTAGCTGCTTTATGAGGGGTTCAGTTTCCTCATCTGTCCCCAAGTACAAATATATAATAATAATAACGTGTTAGAAATATTTGTATAATATTAATTATACTTATTAATTATACTTATTACTAGAAAATGAATAAAGCTGAACTGAGCAGACAGCACTTGCGGTTGTTAACTGAATAAAGATCATTTCAGCTCAGTTCCAGTAAATAAGCCAGGAGTAAAGAAGCAGGGGAGCGAGTCAGTTTCCATAGTGAATTACTTCTGCTCCACTTTATGAAAATAAACTGAAATAAAATAGAAATGTAGAAACTGTGTGAATCTGCTGGACTTTCATTTAAAAAGACAAAACATGCAGTAGTTTCTCTCTGAAGGTCAGGTGTTGTTTCCAAACCGACTAAAGAGAATAAAAGTGCTTGATAAAGCTCCTCCGTATTGGAGGGTTTTTAACTGGAGACGATGTGAAATGAGCTCTAATAAAACACTGAAGTGTTTCTGTTTATTTCTGTTCAACAGATGTTCAGTCTACATGCAGATTAAACAGGGGATTTTTCACATCATCAAATATGATCAAACGTGGCTATTTTATTTACGAGGAGAACAAAGCAGTTACACACTCAGATGAAATACATGTAATTAAATGTAGATAAAATGACATTCAGTGAACAGAAGAAACACAGGCAGACATCACTGTATGGAGCTCCCGTTTCAGTCTGGACGAAGCTGATGAACACAAGTGAATCAGGCGATGGAGGTGTAGTGTTTTATTAGAACAGCAGGTGGCGCAGGAGAGCTGAGAAGCTGAGAAGCGGTTTGACCTCAACTGTGTTAAAAAGCCTGAAAGGGAGTTTTTACACTGTTTTACACTGTTTTTACACTGTAACCGCACACACACACACACACACACACTATATATATATATAAAATGCTAAAACTAACATTTTTAAGAAGCTGCTTCACGACTAAACATGGGATCAACATCCAAACTCCAAATGTTGACATCATGATAATTTATCTTCAGACCTAGAAAAGATACAATTATACAGATGAAGAAGATGATGATGAAGATGATGATGATGATGATGATGGTGATGATAGTGATGATAATGATGGTGATAATGATGATGATGGTGATGATGATGATGATGATGATGATGGTGATGATAGTGATAATGATGATGGTGATGATGGTGATGATGATGATGGTGATGATGATGGTGATAACGGTGATGATGATGATGATGGTGATGGTGATGATGATGATGATGATGAAGATGATGATGATGATGATGATGATGGTGGTGGTGATGATGATGATGATGAAGATGATGATGATGATGATGGTGATGATAGTGATAATAATGATGGTGATAATGATGATGGTGATGATGATGATGATGGTGATGATAGTGATAATGATGATGGTGATAATGATGATGGTGATGATGGTGATGATGATGATGGTGATGATGATGGTGATAACGGTGATGATGATGATGATGGTGACGATGATGATGATGGTGATGATGGTGAGGGTGATGGTGGTGATGATGGTGATGATAGTGATAATAATGATGGTGATAGTGATAATAATGATGGTGATAATGATGATGATGGTGATCATGATGATGATGACGGTGATCGTGATGATGATGATGGTGATGATAGTGATAATGATGATGGTGATAACGGTGATGATGGTGATGATGATGATGATGGTGAGGATGATGGTGATGATGATGATGGTGATGATGATGATGATGATGATGATAATCATGATGATGATGATGATGATGATGGTGATGATGATGATGGTGATGATGATGATGATGATGATGATGATGATGATGGTGAGGATGAGGATGATCATGGTGAGGATGATGGTGATGATGATGGTGGTGGTGATGGTGATGGTGATGATGATGATGATGATGGAGCATCACTGGCTAACGTTGGGGTCATTTGACGGCTGAATGTTGGTGAATAAAAGCCGCTCCTCTTTCCCCCTGAGTCAGGCGCTCTGCCTCTGCTCGGACTGCTTCCAGATGAAGAGTCTCCTCCTTGTTCGGACTCACAAAGTCTCTGAGCTTTCATTAGTGTCTGAAAGTGTAACAGAGAGACAGGACATCGTGTCTTCTGTCCCTCCACAGTCCACAGTGTCTCCGTCCACAGCTGTGTCTAAAATGGAGAAGAGTTGGACCTACGAGTCTAATGTAACCCTGTGAAGAAGAAAGGTGAACTGCAGGAAAGTCAAAGTCTGGACCACTGTGTAGAAGACGCTGGTAGATCTGCTGCCCCAGACTTTCCAGCCCCCCTCAAAGCCTTCAGCAGGAGAACTGATGAGAGCCCCCCACCTTTACCTGAATCCCCCAACAGCTGGGAGTCATTTCTCCTCCACGATGAGACGCTGGATCTTTCTGAACCGCTCAGAGTTAAAGACCAACCCAGTGAACGAAGAACCACAGTAGAGCTTAAAAACAGGCCTGAGAACAGTCCATCAGTCGAGGACATTTTCTGAAGGTCTGTGGAAAACGTCCTGAAGCCTTTCTGTCTGTCAGTGTTTTCTTTTACTCACATCTGAAGCTTTATTTCATCCAATACAAAAGAGATCAAATGTTCAAATATGAATGATGTGCTGATCTGGGTTCACTGCTACATTAAATGTGGATTGTTCATAAAATAAATAACTTGTTAAACTCCACAGAATAAACTACGACATATTCTGGACTTATTTTCTAAATTAAATTAAATATGCTAATGCAGTCGTGGATGATGCTTTTAGGATTAAGATCAAAACGTAGTCAAGATAAAATGAACTGTTAATTCCAGCAAGACTACACAGGGGAAAGTGGTCCTCACAACGTTCTTAACTTTAATCTCAGTCTTCCATTTACAGAGCTTCAAGGTGCTAGATGACCTCAGTAAAGGAAGATTCAGCCAGGTTAAGCTGACCACATCCAAACAGTACTGCTCTAAAAAGTTTGGAAATGATGACCATGTCAGATGAGAACTCTGATTTCCTCCCCCGGGACTTTCTAAGAGTAGGGAACCACTGTCACATTGTTCACATCCAATAAATATCAATGTGCTACAGACAGGTGTTCATTGTGATGGACTATTCAGATGAGAGCACAGTGGAGGAACCATGCGCACAATCATCTCTTATCTGCTGCAGCTTGATCCTCACACTCTGCCTTTAATAAGGTGACACAGCACCATTGGCTGCAGTCGAGGTAAGGACCATAATTAACCCACTGTGCTGGAGCTGAAGTATCTAGTTCCAGGTTTTTATATCAATATACTTGTTTTATAGGAAGAATTGATTCTGTATTATAACTTGTATCTGAATTAAAGCAGATATTCACACAGTGAGCTCAAAGCCTGTCATTACTATAGTAACAGTGTATTGAAATATTTAACATTTTATTTAATGTTTTAGCTTAAAAGAACTAAAATTGTTTATGTATGTATTACTGATGTGTATATTTATAATGATTGTTTATTGATAACTCTGATTGGTTTGTTTTGGTGAATGGTTTGGTTGTGCGTCTGAGACTGAGGAAGCTAGCCAGTGGTAACACTTAACACAATAAGTACTTAGCAGAATAATCAAACCCTGCTGATGCTTTTAGGTCACTGTTCCATCAAGGTTCACAGGAAGAACTGCTAACGCAGTGTTTATCTCCAACTTACTAAACTCCTGAACACGCAATTTTTAACCAGGAGACCGAGGCTTCAGTTCAACTCAATTTTATTTATATTGAGTTTTTAGCAACAAATGTGGCAAAGCAGCTTTACAGAGATGTGTGTCAGAGCCTCTTTTGAGCAAGCCAGTGGCAACAGTAGCAAGGACAAACTCCCTCGGGTCGAGAAGAAGAAAGGGTAGCAAGAAGCTTTCTCTCCCTTTCAGATGATCTAGACTGAGATTGATTTTTAAAGTATGTGAGATTTCCTCTGATTGACCATCAGTGTGACCTTCATTTAAAAACACAGTCTGTGAGAAAGCTCTACACTCACGCTGCTCAAATACTCGTGTTACTTTAATATAAGTGCAGCAATATTTTCATTTCTGCTCAAATATTTCTGCAGCATTCTGTTCAAAAAGTACACACAAAGCCTGCTATTGGGGGACATCTGCAATAGCGCCACCTTCAGCTGAATTGTTAATAAACTATACAGTTAGCTGTTGTTGTTTTGTAGAAAAGTGTTAGTTTGTGTGTAGAGTGAAGAGTACAGCCTAAATAAACCCTCGTGGTTGGAGATTAAAGTGTTTTGTGTGTGTGTTTTCCATTGTAGGAAGAAAAGGGGCTGAGATCCATACTGGAGTGTTTTCCTCCTTTTCATCACAATTCGTCACAGAAAAGCTCACAACTAATCAGTGAATCAGTTTCTGTCGCGCCTGTTCTGGTCTTACCCTGCCTGTTTTATTTCTAGCTGTGCCGTTTCAGCTGTTCTAGCATGACCTTGTTTTGTATCTCGTCAGTTCTGGTCCCTCCTGTGCCAAGTGTTTACACCTGTACCCCGTTCCTTGCCAGGCCCTCTCGGTCCCTCGTCCTTTCTTGTGTATATCTACCCCTGTGTTTCACGCTTGCCTTTGTCTGTCTCTGCACTTGGTGCACATGGTTGTTTTCCCTGTCCTTGATGTGTTCCTGTCAGTCAGCAGTTTGTTAATTCATTGTCCAGTGGTACCTTACCTTGGTTATCTTGTCATTGTCTGGTTGTACCAATGGTTACCTCGCTCAGTTTGTCTGTGTTTCTAGTCAGTGGGTCATTGTTGCCTCGCTCAGTGTATGTCTTTTAATGTTTCATCTTTTCCAAACAACTGTGAAGTTTATATTATTCATATCATGTTCAGGAACAGAGCCTGAATGAACAGTTGACCTGCATTGCTGATGTGTGCTGGACGTTTCTTTGTTTTTAACTTCTCTCTGTATCTTGATGTGAAACACTGAGTCTGAGCTCGGAGGAGAAAACTCATTAGTGCAGGTTTAAGTTTAGACCTGCTGCTCTCAGAACTGACCCGCAGGCTGCGTCCAGAAACTTTTGCTACATAGGAGACAGCTGGGACAGCTGATCTCTTTTAGATATGATGTTGACGACTGATGAAGTGAGCCAATCACAACACTCGCTTTCAGCACATCCCTAGTACTGCCCAGCCAATCACAGCTGCTGTAAAGAGCAGCACATATCCAAAAATGATTTTTATATATATATATAAATATATTTATTTATTTATATATATATTTATTTATATTTATTTATTTATTTATATATATATATATATATATTTATATATATATATATTTATATATATATATATATATATATATTTATTTATATATATATATATTTATATATATATATATATTTATATATATTTATATATATATATATATATATTTATATATTTATATTTATATATATATTTATATATATATATATATATTTATATATTTATATATTTATATATATTTATATATATATTTATATATATATATTTATTTATATATATATTTATATATATATTTATATATATATATATATTTATATATATATATATATTTATATATATTTATATTTATATATATATTTATATTTATATATATTATATATATATATATATATTTATATATATTTATATATATATTTTTATATATATATATATATTTATATATATATTTATATATATTTATATATTTATATATATATATATATATATATATATATATATATTTATATATATTTTTATATATATTTATATATTTATATATATATTTATATTTATATATATTTATATATATATATATATTTATATATATATATATTTATATATATATATATATATTTATATTTATATATATATTTATATTTATATATATATATATTTATATATATATATATATATATATATATATGTATATATATATATATATATATATATATATATTTATATTTATATATATATATTTATATATAATGACAACAACGTGTTAGAAAGAGGGTGATTAATAAAGCTGAACTGAACAGACAGCACTTGCGGTTGTTAACTGAATAAAGATCATTTCAGCTCAGTTCCAGTAAATAAGCCAGGAGTAAAGAAGCAGGGGAGCGAGTCAGTTTCTCTAAACTCTACATTTCTAGGACTGCTTTACTGCTCATTGTAGCAGATCAGTAATGTTAGTGAATCTGAGCGTTTAGGACTTGTGTGGTGTTTCTCTGTTTCTCCTGGTCTCTGGGAGCACTCAGTGATCTCACTCCTAAATCTTTAACACTCTTCCTGGGTGGGATCCTCTCAGGTCTCCTTCACTGGAAGCCGCTTCTTTCGTCTCCTCCGGTTTTTGGACAGGCGGCATGATGGAGCCACAAAACCAGTTTCCGGGTCACAGAGGAGAGGAGGAGGTTTGGGGGTTTCTGGACGCAGCCCGAGGCTTTTTAACACAGTTGAAGCCAAACCGCTTCTCAGCTTCTCAGCTCTCCTGCGCCACCTGCTGTTCTAATAAAACACTACACCTCCATCGCCTGATTCACTTGTGTTCATCAGCTTCGTCCAGACTGAAACGGGAGCTCCATACAGTGATGTCTGCCTGTGTTTCTTCTGTTCACTGAATGTCATTTTATCTACATTTAATTACATGTATTTGATCTGAGTGTGTAACTGCTTTGTTCTCCTCGTAAATAAAATAGCCACGTTTGATCATATTTGATGTGAAAAATCCCCCTGTTTAATCTGCATGTAGACTGAACATCTGTTGAACAGAAATAAACAGAAACACTTCAGTGTTTTATTAGAGCTCATTTCACATCGTCTCCAGTTAAAAACCCTCCAATACGGAGGAGCTTTATCAAGCACTTTTATTCTCTTTAGTCGGTTTGGAAACAACACCTGACCTTCAGAGAGAAACTACTGCATGTTTTGTCTTTTTAAATGAAAGTCCAGCAGATTCACACAGTTTCTACATTTCTATTTTATTTCAGTTGATATTTCAGTTTATATTCAGCTCGTTGCGCTCGGGTCTGCAGCGGGAAACTGACGCGCCTTGAAACGTGACTGCGTTCAGTGACGTAATGAAGCGTCACTTCGGGCGATCACGTGATCTCCGGTATTTTGAGCGAGACTCTGAACCGCTGTTTGGATTCGGTTCTTCTGTAGAAACTCGACTCGTGATTCGACTCACAGCGTCGAGCGACCGGCCCTCCTTTACAGTCTTTACTCTCAGCTCTGTCTCCTTCCTCTGCGACAGCTGCTGTGGTCCTGGAGCTCTCTGCTCCCTGTGCTGCTGTAAAATCAATTTTAACAACCTGATTAAATCAACATTAGAGCTTTGTGTTTCCCGCATTAAGTTTGGGCTGTTAAATGTAGGATCTTTAGAAGCTAAAGCAGTCAGTCAATGAAATTATTACTGAAAACCTCCTCAGTTCACTGTGTCTTTGTGAAACGGGGGTTAAAGCTAATGAATCATTGCTTTGAATGAATCGACTCCCCCAGGATTGAACTACTGCAGTTCTCCTCGCAGGTCTGGTCACAGCAGTGGAGTAGCCTCAGTCTCTGATCCAGTTCTGGACATAAACCCAAAACTCAGGTTCGGAAGTGAAATCGTTTGAAGTGCTGAGTCTTAAAGTGGCAGACTCTTCCCCAGCTTCTAAAAAGCAGCTCTCTCTTCTGCTTATTACAGTCTATCGTCCTCCTGGAGCTTATACAGATGTTCTTAGTGAATTTACTGATTTCTTATCAGAGGTAGCTTTCTCTACTGATCAGGTTTTAAATGTTGGAGATTTCAATATTCACTTGGAGAAGAATCAGGACCCTTTAGAACCCCTTCAGGACCCTTTGGTTTAATAAATCTTAGATGTCTTGGGATTCATTCAAAATGTTTTAGGTCCAACTCATAGATGCAACCATACACACCTAGTTCTGACCCTGGGTATAAAAACAGCATTTCTCAGCCTGACTCCATCTCTGATCACTACCTAATCATGTGGTCTTAAACCAGGATATCCCCCTGCAGCCTCGCTTTATGAGCAAGCGTACCATAACAACCTCTATAGCTAGTGGATTTATTAATAACCTTCCAGATTTAACCTCTCCTGACCATCTCCTCCTCTAGATCCTGAGCATGAAACAGATGATCTGCTGTCTGTGCTCCGCTCTAATCTTGACCATGTTGCTCCAATTAAAAGGTTAGTGTCTTGGTATGATGACCTTGACCTTCATTGCTATGCTGATGACACCCAGATATACTTATCTGCCTTAATAAAATAACAGACTGTCTGAAAGACATAGAGAGGTCTTACTTATTGATCCAAAAATGCAAATATTGCTGTAGATTTAGATGGATTCTCAGTCTTAACCTGTAGCACTGTAAAAAACCTAGGAGCTGTTTCTGACTCTGTCCTCTCGTTTGATGCACACATCTGTTACATAGTTAAAACTGCCTTCTTCCACCTACGTAATATTGCTAAACTGGGTAATGTACTCTCCTTACATCACGCAGAGAAGCTGGTGCAGCATTCATAACTTCTAGATTGGATTTCTGTAGTGCTCTTCTGGTTGGAAGTTCATGTAAATCATTAAAAAGCTCCAACTAGTTCAGAATGCAGCTGCTAGAGAGTTCACTAGGGCTCGGAGATTTGACCATATTAGTCTCATTCTCTCGTCCCTGCACTGGTCACCAGTTATATTCTGCACTGATTATAAAAACTCCTTCTGACTTAAGTCACTAAATGGTTCTTGGGGAACTTCTTAAACCTACAACCAGTCACGTACACTTCGTTGGCAGGACGCTGGCCTTCTGTCAGTTCCTCGCTTCAGGAGAATCAACACTGGAGGAAGAGCTTTCTTTTATCAGGCTCCTCAACTCAGTGCACTGTACTGTTACCCTTGCTGATGTAGCTTGTATGAACACTAACAGGTTTGGACTGTTCTGCTCTCTGTTCACAGGTTCCTGATCAGTTCTGCAGTCTCTCTAATCTACTTCCTTTACAGGCCGTACATCAGTCTGATCTGACATCTCCTAAACGCATCATCATCTTCTCCTTTCTTTTCTCTCCTCTATGTGCTGAGCTGCCCCCTGCTGTCTGCTGCTGCTGATACAAGTCCATTTATTGGATCCTATCATGCTATATTACCCCCCACCCCCCTCCCCGTCCTGACCCTCTTGTGTTTTTCCCTCCTTTCTGTTTTCTGTCTCTTTCACATGTACTGAGATGCCCGGCTCCAACTGTTCCATCCTGTTACCGCCTGACCTGACCTGGCTCTCCACTACCTTCTTGCCCGCTGTCCTGCTCTGGGGCCTCGCATTGATTCATCCTCACCTCCCTGCATGACTCTGCTTCTGACTGTTTATCTGCGTGGACTTTATCACTCTCACTCGCATTCTCATTTTGTTTGGCTTCACGCCACATTTACCTTTTTCTCTTTTTCTTAATCCAGTTTTGTTTTATTGTTTTTATTCCTGTTTTGGTTTTTATTATGATCTGGTGTCGACCTGAGAAGGATGAGTTCCTCTTAAGATTTCTTCCTCTCGACCCGAGGGAGTTTTTCCTTGCCACTGTTGCCACTGGCTTGCTCAAAAGAGGCTCTGACACATATCCTTTGTAAGAGGCTCTGGATAAGAGCGTCTGCTAAATGCCTTAAATGTAAATCTCTGTAAAGCTGTTTGTGACTACATTTGTTGTAAAAGCTCTATTTAAATCAAATTGAATTGAATTATCTGGCTGTGTGTATTTAGGGGACTCATATTGAGGCCATTGAGGGGGAAGATTCCGGATTGACTCTACAAGAACCAAACCAAGGCGTCGTCCTGCTTCCTCCACTGGATCCAGAGAGCATTGAGCTGCTTAGAGTAGCTGTAACGTCCTCATCAGAGAGCTTTGGCCATGATATCTTTGGTGTGTTTCTGTTATGTACCACAGTGGGAAAGACATGACCAGGATTGTGCTTTCCAGGTTAAATTGATGGACTTCTACAAAAGCAGACATTCAGACCTGTGGGAACGTCAGTGTAAATGGAGTTGGTCTAAAATTAAGATCCCAGTCCTGCTTCTGGACTCCCAGCACTGCACATTTCAACCTTACCAGCAAACTGATGGACAGTGACTGCTGGCATGTTTCAGGGCTTGTGAATGATAATTGTCGTCCCTTTACAACCAGTTTCTGAACGTTTCACACACTTGTATCTTTTTCCTCCTGAACTCTTCTTTAAAAAAAAAAAAAGGACCTACCGTGATGCTTCTACAATTTAAGACAGAATTGCACCAAAGGTAGCAGGGTAGGAGGCTGTGGAACATTGAGGCTGGTAAGAGAGAAAACTCATTCTACATTAAACAGCATTTATTACTGCTTTAGTTTATCGCCTCAACATATAACTTAAAGCCCACTGACAGCCGTAGGTTAGCTATAATTGCTTTCTGAAACCTGGGCTAATTTATTTACAACATTAAAAGTGAACTTCTGACCCCGTTCATCACCCCGTTTATAATATAGTAAAGTTGAGGTCTAGAGCTTTGGGGAGATAAATAAACGAACCAGCACAACAGATCTGATGCTCAAGTGAAATCTTTTATTATTTTCAACATGACAAACAAACAACGGTCAACATCATAAAACTTCAAGG